>NC_063162.1:66811109-67053211 GCF_023159225.1 Perognathus longimembris pacificus | reverse complement strand
CCTACCCTCTCTCCACCTGCCATGCAGTTGGCACTAATATACTGGCACTTTAACAGGCGAGGGCCTTGAGCAAACAACACCCTGCCTCCCCCCCCTTTGCTGGTTTCTTCCCTCCCTCTAGCTGTGACTCATGTCACACATTACCTATGTCCCACCATCTGTTACTTTCCTACCAATCTCCACCAGGCACAACCAGCATTCTAATGGACCACTACACACGTCCTAAAAGGGGTGCGAGAGAAGGCATCTCTAGCTTTGGCCGGAGGCTCCCCCTGTGTGTTCTCCCCAGTTGGCCTGTTCTGGTGTAGAGCCATCTCTGTCTCTTTCCATTCACTGAGAAAAGAAGAGTTTGGGGATTCCAAAGAAGGCAATTTCCTGGTCCTTCTCACCTCTGAAGGCACCTTCCTCAGTCTACTTCCTCCTCCCCCTTCCTCTACTTCCTCCTTCCCTCCTGACTTTCCTCCCTTTATCTCAGCCCTGTGCTTAGCCAGGCTTTAATTAACAACATCACAGGCAAAGACGGTTGTAGACTTCTGAAAGCTCAGTTGAGAAAGGACCAAGGGTAACTGTGTACACGGGAGGAAGTAAGGGTGATAGTTTCAGTTACCCATGGGGGCCTTGAAAGACCAGAGGAGAGAGACAAAAGATATCACCTCTTAGGGCAACTGGAGCCTCATAGGATGACAACCATGAACCATGAACACACCCTGTGGACTCACTTGTCCCCAGGGGCCACCTGGTGATCTCTGAGCTCATAGTCCTGGGGGAATATGGGCCCTAGCCTAAGAGCCCTCTTATGCAAAGTGACAGTGAGGTAATAACCAAAGCCCTCCCCCCACTTTTGTTGTAAGCTGAGCATATGCTGCCCAGGAGACTCAAATATCTGCCCCCCCCTTAAAGGCTTGATTTTTCTGGGCACCAGTATCTCACACCTATAAGCCTAGCTACTGAGATCTGAGGGTCTCAGTTTGAAGGCAGACAATTCTGAGATTCTTACCTCCAATTAACCAGCAAAAAGCCAAAAGTGGAGCTGTGGCTCAAGTGATAGAGAGCTAACCTTGAGGGGAAAAGCTAAGGGACATCGCCCAGTCCTTTAATTTAGTACTTCCCTGGGCGTGCACACACGCACACACACATGCAGACACAAATCAATGGGAACTTAGCATGCTCTGGTGAAGGAACAATGGTCCTTTCATGATTCCTGACCAGAAACCAGACTGGAAAAGAGATGGTAGGGATGACAGGGCTAAGGACTAGTACAAGAAGACAAAAATGCACATAAACTCTGGACCCTACATGAAATACCCATTAAAATTATACTTTTAGCCAGGTGCTGGTGGCTCATGCCTGCAATCTAACTAATCACCAGAAAACCAAAGTGGTGCTTTGGCTCAAGTGGTAGAGGGTTAGCTTTGAGAACAAACACACATCCTCAGGGCAGCACCTAGGCTGGATTCAAGTCTCAAGATTGAAAAAAAAAAATCCATCAATGAAGAAAGAGGTAAATAAAATTTTCACTTGCTTTGTCAAAAATGACAAGCTTGAAGCCCCTTATGATGTAACTAAGATAAAACTAGTGATGTTTGAGATGACTATACAAATGACAAACCACAAACTGTCACCATGGAAAGATCTTATTCCACAAAGAGCCCTGGTACCTCCGTAGAATCCACCCAGATGTCAGATCAGAACCATAGCATCTTCCCTTGGTTTATCTTTTCCAAGTTATCACCTTTGAAAATCACACAACTGAGCAACATATTATTAGCTTCCCACTGGATTAGTGAAGACAATGCCCCTGATGTGTAGATTATGATCATAGTTGCCTGACTTTCTTCAAAAAACTTCTGAGGGCCACATTAGCTTAAAATACTGAGTCCTGATGGGAAGCTATGACTATCTGATGGATGGTTGAAGGGAGAAAAAAAGCTTTGAAATCTCCATCCTCATCTCATTCTGATCCTTTGCTACACTGACCTGTGAAGCAGACCCTACTTAGTAGTACATGTAGACATGTCGATCATTTTGTCCAACATGTAACACAAGCCTTATTGCCTGTTAGAGTTACTCTGTGTTTCTTCTACCACATCCTGGGCTTTCTGAGCAGTTAGCACTCAGGCCCAGGACAAACCAGGAAGTCAGGATATCACATGCAACTATGAGTAATTTGGCAATTCCGGGGTTAAGGCATTGTTCATCTGCAAACCTCAAGGCAGGATGCTTGTGCACACAAGAAGGAAAACATCTTTGGAAACCATGTCCATGACTAATGGACAATCACCAAACAAATTAGCCCATGCTAATTAACTGTAACTTTTGAACAATAAGCAGCAGGCCAATCTCTGTGGGCCACTGCTTTATTCCTTCTGTGAAGGCTCAAATCCCAATAAATAGCTAGGCACCAGTGGCTAGTGCCCATAAACCTAGCTACTCAGGATCCGGGGATATGAGAAACTCAGCAGAAGCCAGCCTAGACAGAAAACTCTTATCTCCAATTAACCACCAAAAGGTCAGAAGTGGAGCTGTGACTGAAGTACGTCTGTGAAAGAGAAAGAGAGGAAGAGAGGGTGGAGGATAGAAAGGAGGAAGGAAGAGTAAATATTCAGTGTTTATTTTTAGGGCATAGTAAAACTTGGAAGTTTCACTTTCTGTTTGATTTGCATTTGCTTTTTTATAGTAATAAAGTTCAGTAGATGCAATCAAAGCACACTTGACAAAAAAAGCCAAGATAGACAGGTGTCAGAGACACACCTGTAATCCTTGCTACACGGGAGGTTGAGATCTAAGAATTATAGTTCAAAGCTAGCCTGGGCAGGAAAGTCTGTGAGACTCTTATTGCTAATTGATCATCAAAATGGCAAAATGGATCTGCGGCTCAAGTGGTAGAGTACTAACCTTGAGCAAAAAAGCTAAGGAACAGTGCCTAGGTCCTGAGTTCAAGCCCCAGTACCTGTATGCGTGTGCATGCACATGTACACACACACATACTTGTGTGCACCAAGGTGAAGAAAAACTAATCTCTTTTTTTCCTTTGTTTCAACCACTTCTGCTTTTCAGGGAGGAGTTTATTGGGGGCGAAACTTATAGACTTTGATGCCTGAGCTAGCTTCAAACCACTATCCTCCGATCTCAGCCTCCTGAGTAACTAGGATTACAGGCATGAGCCACTTAACCTATCTTTTGTAGCTAAAATATCAATGAGTGCTAAGAAAACTTAAACCGATATCTGTGCCTAAGAAACCTGCACTGAATGTCTGCAGACTTGGAGGGAGACCCTGGCAGTCAACTTATGCTCCAAAGAAAGAAAAGAAAGAATGGTAGATCAACCTAGGGAGTTTGGGTCCAAAATGTAGAAGGAGCACAAGTTAGACAAACCGAAAGAAAGGCAAACAGACAATGGCTGGCAGGGCATAGCCCAGAAAAAGCCTGCGAAGATTTAACTTTAGATATTCTTGTCCAGTAAGGATTGCGATTTGAAGTTAGACCAGGCAGAAAAGTCCATGAGACTCCATGAGAAGGGAGAGGAGAAGGGTGAGGGGAGGAGAGAGGAGAGGGGAGAGGGAAGAAGAGGGGAAGAGAGGAGAGGGAGGAGAGAGGGGAGGGGGAGAAGAGAGGGGAGACTTGAGAGGGGAGAGAGCTGTTGGAAAGTCTTTGTAAGGAGGACCAACAAGCAAGCTGTATTGGGTCTCTAACTTCCTCCCCAAGTGCGAGAGCACCTGTGGGCGCTCTGCACGACCTGGTCCTGAACTCTACACCTACCACGCAGTGCGCGCACCAGGTGGGACCCACGCCGGCCGGGTCCCCCAGATCCCCCAAAGCAGCACCCGCCCGGCCCCGCGGCACCCGCCCGGCGGCTCCGGCTCCGCCTTCCCCCCGCCCCCCGCCCAGCCTCCGCACGGCTGGTCTAGGTGAACGTGAGCCACGGCCCATGCACAGCCCAGCGGCGTTGCCCAGGACCGCGACAGGCCGGGGGCCCCGCCGTGGAGAACCCGAGGCCAAACCCGAGCCCCGACCACTCACCGCTCAGACTTGCCGCCGGCGCGCGGGGATCCGCTGCGGGCGCCCCGCCTCCCCACGTCCGCAGCCGGGTGCCCGGCAGGGACCTGGCTCCCGGCAGAGGACCGGGCAGCACGGGGTGCGGAGTCCGGAGCGGCGGCGCGGGGATGCGGAGTCCGGAGCGGCGGCGCAGGGATGCGGAGTCCGGAGCGGCGGCGCGGCGAGCCGGGAGGATCCGCCAGGAGCAGCGCGCGCGCGGTCACCTAAAGCCCGGAATCTCCGCCCGCAGCCCGGCGCCCCGCCCCGGTGACCCCGCCCGGGGACGGTCACCCGGCCACGCCCGCCTCGGCGACCCGCGGTCTCCGCTGACCGCGCCCGGCCCCGCCCACCCAGCCACCCGCAGGCTCCGCTGACCGCGCCCTGCCCGCCCGGCAGGACGCGCGCGCCCCGCCTCCAGCTCCCCGGATCCCCGCCGGTAGGATGCCGGGCCCCGCGCGCGGTGGGCTCCTCTCCCTAGGCTGTTACCCCATTACTCACTAAACCACTGGTACTACGTGGGACAGCTTGCCCGCAGGTGCTACACGCTGGGCAGCGCGGAAAACTTGTCTGGACGCAGTGCTCTTGCTTCCCCAGGACGCCCGCCACTGACCAGGCCCGGGCCTGCTCCTCTGTCTGCCTCTGTCTGGCCTGCCCGCCTTGTGTCTCTCCCGAGGTGGCCTCCAGGGGGACCCGCACAGTGGGAGTGCGGGAGGCAGAGGACAGTGTGACCGTTTTAGGAGCACCGGCTGCACCATGGTCAGCTGTGGCTCCCCCTCCGTCTTTCAGGTCAGTTTCTGGATTCTCCTGGAACCTTTCTGGAGTTCACCAGTACTTGGAGGAAAATCTGAGAGCTTGGGGGGTAAGGGGAAATGGCTCCCACCAGGCCAGACTGTCCCCTCAGCCCTGAGGGGCGCCCGCCTGCACCCCCACCCCCGGCCCTCCCAGTGCCCTCTCCTCCCTCTCTGGTTTCCACTGCCAGTTTATCTCCTTGGCACGGGCCTGATGACAACCAAGAGCCAGAAGGCAGCAGGCAGGGCTGGGAGCGGCCACTGGTAAACTTATTTGATAGCCTGTCAGCCTCCTTCTGCCTATGGAGATTAAGAGAGAGAGAGAGAGAGAGAGAGAGAGAGAGAGAGAGAGAGAGAGAGAGAGAGAGAGAGAGAGAGAGAGTGTGTGTATTAAGAGTGTGTGTGTGTGTGTGTGTGTCTAGATCCTGAACTCAGATCCCCAACACTGTCCCTGACCTTTTTTGCTCAAGGCTGGCCACTCTACCACTTGAACCATAGCTCCACTTCCTGAGTTTTGCTGATTATTTGCAGATAAGAGTCTTAGGTACATTTTTTTTTTTTTGCCTTGTGCTGATTTTGTGTGGATCCTTAGATCTTTACCTCCTGAGTAGGTAGGATTACAGGTGTAAGCCACCACCTCTTGCCTAAAGGACCTTTCTTTATTTTTTTTTTTTTAATTTCCAAGAAGCAGCAAATGAACTCTGAAGTGAAACAAGTATCAAGATTTAACCTTCAGGGCTGGGAATGTAACTTAGCAGTAGAGTGCTTGCCTAGCATGCATGAAGCCTTGGGTTTGATTCCTCATCTCTGCCTAAACAGAAAAGTCTGGAAGTGCTACTGTGGCTCAAGAGGTAGAGTGCTAGCCTTGAGCAAAAGGAAGCCAGGGACAGTGCTCAGGCCAAGCCCCAGGACTAACAACAACAAAAAAAAGTCAGGTTACATTTTTGCAGACATACCTAGACACTGGTGGTTCATGCCTATAATCCTAGCTACTCAGGAAGCTGAAATCTGAGGATCACAGTTCAGAGTTAGCCAGGACTAGCAAGTCCATGAGACTCTTATCTCCAAGTAACCACCAGAAAATGAGAAGTGGCCCTGTGGCTCAAAGTGGTAGAGTGCCAGCCTTGACAAATTCCCAGAGAGAGAACAAAGTGAGGTCAGTGAGGACCACAGCTTGCGTGGCTGGACCCCAGGTTCTGACGCAGGCTGAGGACTAAGGCCCTCCAGCTCATCCAAACCAGGTCACACCAGGAAATGACACTCCCCTGCCCGATAGGTAAAAATAGTCCCAGAACTGAGGCTGGATGGCTAGATGAGATGGGGAAATGACTCAAGAATTAAACCTGGTAGTAAATAGAAAAAAAAGCCTGGGAAGGGTGCATCCCATCATATCTTGAAAGACTGATAGCCTTCTCTCCCATAGCTTAGCATGCTCCCTTTCTAAGTAACAATAGGCCCATGTAGTAAGGGTGGCAGAATATGTAGCCCCCCCCCCCACTTCCTTGAGACAACATTTCTTTAGTACATTTATGATCATGTAAGGCAACAAGATCCCCTTACAAGTGACCTCCAAGCCTGGGTGGTTGCAGAATCCCACTTATCCACCACTTGACAGCAGCCATCAATCATAGCCCAACATGGTGAAGCCACTGGTCCACACTCACATCCACACCAAGGTCCCCGCTTCCAAGACCTCCTAGGTTATATAGGTCACCCCAGACAATAGACTGCACTTCTCACTTATCCTGGTGAGAAGGGGTCTTGCCAGTCCCTCTGCTGGCAATAAACTTTCCCTTTGTTCTTCTATACCTGGATGTCTGTATAGTTTCTGGCAATGTCTAATATAGTCTAACATATCTCCTTTTTGATGGAAAGCTACAAGACTAAAAGACTTTGAGGGACCATCTAAATCTCCCTTTTCCATTGAAATGTTAAGGGTTTAAAACAAAGGGAGGGGGTTGTAAATTCTTTAGGTAAGAGAATCAAGAGGCCACACTGGCAAAAGAAAGTCTGGTGACTTGCTTGTTGGGTAGGTCTCAGCCACCCAGAACCATTATCTAAGGATTAGACAAGGTATAAAGTATACAGCCTCTCTCTGGTACTGGTGGCTCATGCCTATATTCCTAGAAGGCTGAGGTCTGAGGGTGGAGGCTTAAAGCTAGCCTGGAAAAGAAGTATGTGAGACTCTTATCTCCAATTAACTAACAAAAAGAAAAAGTAAAGCCTTGGTTCTAGTGGTAGAGAGCTAGCCCTAAGAAAACAGACAAATAAAATGAGGCCCTGTGTTCAAGTCACAGAACTGGAGCACACAAAAAATTACACTTACTTCCTGGATTCCAAGGTGATTGCAAAACAATTGTAAAGGAAATAGCTTAAAGACAAGAAAACACAGGCTGCAATGCCAAGTTTCTCCTCCTATTTTTAGTTAATTTATGGGCCCAAGCAAATATTCAGTGCTTTTTAGCAAAGCAGTTTTTGTTGTTTATTAGCTTTTAGCAAAAGTACTGCTCAATGCCTGACACAGCTGAGCCCACTCAGGACAGACCCCTTACCAGGCCACAACTTGCTTCTGGGGAGGTTTCTTCCCTCAATGAGGAAAATAACTGCTCCCTGGGAACTTTTCCCCAGATCAGCACTGAGATGAGCCAGCAGCCCCTGCTTTGACCAGGTTTACTTTCATGGCCTTGCCCTAATTCTTTCTCCATCTCAACCTAAAGCTCCAGTCTGTACCTGGGAAGATGGGCTAGCATGCTCACTTTGCCTCTTCCTAAACCTTTCTCTGGGTGTCACCATGATTCTGTCTCTCTATTTGATATCTTGGGGCAAGGGTCTGAACCTGCCCTGTGCACTCCTGGAGGGGAGCCTGGGGCCTAACTTTCGGGGTTCACCCTCACCTACTTTTCAGCCTTTGCTGTCCATAGGCTTCACCTTTATGCCAGCTTTCCACACACTGTTCTGCTAGAGTGCTTTTGTCCTAAATATTCTGACTCATGAATAATAATTCTTCAAGAATGGGTGTTCATTTCTGAAGGGAATTTTCCCTGTGTGACACACTAGTGTCCTTGGCTGAACTCCATCCCTAAGGCTGCAACAGGTTCCTGAAGCCTGAGCTCAGCCTCCTGGTCTACTGCAGGCAGAGAGTGCTTCTCCAAAGGATGGCTAGGGTCAGATGGGACTTCATTTTTTTCCTGAGCCTTGAACTCAGGGCCTCATACTCATAGCTTGGCTTTTTCTCTCAGGGATAGTGCTCTGTCATATCTCTACTTTTTTTTGTTAATTGAAGATAAAAGTCTTGGAGTATTGTCTGCCCAGACTGGCTTCAAACCAGGATCCTGAGAGCTCCTCCTCCTCAGTAAATAGGATTAGAAGCATGAGCCACTGGTGTCCAGCTCAGCTGTGATTTTTAAAATGTCATAATCTGTGCATTCTTGTCAAATTATACCTTCACTCCTAATATAGGTTAGTTAAATCTTATATCTGTGTTGTCATAGATATCCCTCAGAGGTATGTTGCGATAAACTAGCATTTACTGATCAAGTGCTAGAAGCCAGCTTAGGAAAAATATTTGGTGAGGATGTTGATGGCTAATGAGGAAGTCCCACCAGAGCCTCTCAGGCCCCCTCCTGCTGGACCTAAATGAGGAAGGAAAATGCATTCCTATAGTCAGTAGACCTTCAGTGAAAGGCCTTCAGTGGGAACTTGGTGTGTGCTGAGAACAAGACCAGGTGGCAGGGGTTTGATTCAATAAAAATTGTAGAATATGAAGTGATACGGGCACTGATGGTTCACACTTGCAGTCCTGGCCACTCAGGAGGCTGAGATCCCATCATAGTTTAAATCTTAAGAAGAAAAATCCAAGAGACTCGGCTTCAATTAAACAGCCAAAACTCAGAAATGGCACTTTGGCTCAACTGGTAGAGCACTAACTGTGAACAGAAAAGGCTAGACAAGAGCCAGAGTCTCTGAGCTCAAGCCCCAGTACCAAAGCAAACCATGATTATTGGAGATGTGCAGTTAAGAAAAGTAGTGTGAGCCAGGGGCAGTTGGCTCATGCTTGTAATCCTAGCTACTCAGGAGGCTGAATCCTGAGGATCATGGTTCAAAGCCAGCCTGGGCAGGAATGTCTATGTGACTCTCATCTCCAATTAACCACCAGAAAACCAGAAGTGGCACTGTGGCTCAAGTGGTGGAGCTCTAGCTTTGAGCTGAAGAGCTCAGGGACAGCACCCAGGCCCAGAGTTCAAGACCCACAACAGGAAAAAAAGAAAAAAAAAAGAGTAGTATGACTTCAGCCCCTCTCTGCTCTTGCTCTGCTACCTGGCCATGTTCTACCACATGTTCCTATCACCGGCCCAGAGTCAGTGGGCCAACTTGTAACAGACTGGAATTATCAACACAAACTTTCTCTCTCTCTCTCTCTCTGTAATACTGGATTGAACGCAAGTCTCAAGCTTGTAAGGCACCACTCTACCACTTCAGACATGGCATTACTAAAACTTTGGTCTCTATAAGCTGACCATCTCAGGTATTTTTTTTTATAGTTGTGGAAAGCTGAGTAATGCACATCTTCTACTCTGGGACCTTGAACTCACTCCAAAGATTTGGATTTATTTGGATTTTTTGTTTTATAGATTCTTAGAGATTTCCTACAAAGACAAAGATGTCATTTGCAAGCAGCTGTCTTTCCTGTTTGTACAGTTTAATTTTATTTTCTTGCCATGTTGCAGTGGCTAGGTCTTCAAGTACTAATGTTGAATAAGGATGGTGAGAATGGTGGGTAATTAGTAGTCTTGCCTTGTTCCTAGTCACAGGAAAACATAGCATTCAATCTTTCACCATTATGAATGTTACCTGGATGTCGGGGGTTCTAGTAGATATCTAATAGACATAGGTTCTAATAGAGGCTGAGTTCTGAGGATCACAGTTCAAAGGTATCCCAGACAGACAAATCTAAGAGACTTTAATTAACCAACAAAAAGCCAGTAGAGGTGTGACTCAAGTAGTAGAACACCAGCCTTGACTGGAAAAGCTAAGGGACTGCACCTATACCCTGAGTTCAAACCCCAGAACCTGCACAAAACAAAAATAAAAAATAAAACACAGAATATGGCTACTTGAGTGGTGTGTGTGTGTGTGTGTGTGTGTGTGTGTGTGTGTGTGTATTTTGTTTGTATTTATTTATTGGTGCCAAAATAGGGCTTGAGTTCATGGACTCAAATTCTTGTTTTAGCTATACCTTCATTTCTGTGTTTTTTCTGGTTAACTGGAGATGAGTCATGTAGACTTTTCTGCCTGGACTGGCTTGGAACTGTGATCCTCATATCTCAGCTCCCTAAGTGACTAGGACTGCAGGTGTGAGCTGGTAGCTCCCTGAGTATAAGCCTGATAGCCTTCTCTCCCATAGTTTTAGCATGCTCCCTTCCTAAGCAACACTAGGCCCATCTAGTAAGGGCAGTAAATAATTAGCCTCCACTCCCTCTTCCTTGAGATGCACTCCTTTAGGGCAATTATGGCCATATAAGGAAGGTAACAAGATCCCTTTAGAGTGACCTCCAGGCCTGGGCAGCTGCAGGACCCCTTATTTACCATTTGGGTAGCAGCCATAAATTCTAGGCTGACATGATGAAGCCCCTGGTCTGCACATCCACACCTACAAGACTTCCTGGGTTACATAGGTCACCCTCGACAATAGACCGCACTTCTTCTCACTTCTCCTGGTGAGAAGGGGTCTTGCTGGTCCCCTTTGCTGGCAAGAAACTTTTCCTTTGTTCTTCTGTACCTGGATGTCTGCGTAGTTTCTGGCAATGTCTAATATATTCTATCACTGAGTGACTAGGACTGCAGGTGTGAGCTGGTTCCTGACAGGGAAGCCATGATGATGACCCGTTCTCACTTTAGATTTTGTCCTCTCCACAAATTATAGATTTTTTGTTGCTATAATAGCCTTTAAAAAATAAAGAGTTGAACACTACTGATATCTCTTTCTAGTAAAATTTAACTAAGGAGAGAATATTTGGGAATGAGGTAGCATTTCAACCAAGGAAGGCAAAGGAGGGAATAGAGAAAGGAGAAGAAATGCACTGTGTGGTATATCATTTTTATTCCATATGTACAGCCATTCCCACTTTTTACACATTGCATACGTATTATTCCACAGTAGCATCCTTGTGATCATATAATAGACATGTACATGTTCCATTAAATAGCTCAGAGTTCTAATATGAAACTTAAGTTTTAGCTGAGCAAGTGCATGATAAGTTCATTCCAGGAAAAAAGGTACAAATGTCTGTGACCTTATTTGGCTTCCTAAGAAAATTATCTGTCCAAAAATCATTAACAAATTAAAGATACAAAATATTTAAAATTATATTTTAATGCAACTTTCTAATACATAAGCAATAACTTTTATAAAACTAGAGCATTCAGCTGATTATTTCAAAGCTTTAAGTCTATGAAGTACATCTTTACTGAAAAGATATAAAATAATTTTTTCATAGTCTAGACTTTAGTTATGCTCACAGGAGTGGCAAAAACCTAGTAAGTGTTACAATGTCTTATATTAAGCATTGAAAACTTCAAGGCATAATATTTTTAATACAAACTATGTGATCATATTTTGATTTTTTTAAACAGGAAAAGTCTTTCTACAAAGATCATAGAGCCAAACTATAGGGGAAAATGCTGAGGCTTATTGTGTGAGTTTCTTCCTATTCCGAATCTCAGACAAGGCTCCCACATGGTGATGAGCCCTGGAGGTGCTGTTCCAGGATGGCAGGGCAGGTGACCAGTCCTGAGGGGTCGACAGGCTGGCAGAGTGAAAGATCCTAGAGGTTGTGGTAGCACCTCCTACTGACCCCATGTTCAGCACCCCAGAGAAATGGGTGGAAAAAAAAAACAACCCAGTGTTTTCCCTCCCTGTGCCTCAGTGATAGTAACACTGCTGTGAATATACAGTTCTGCAAGCATCTATAGTAATAAAATCTAAGCCTTACAAACATAGCTGCAACCTAGTCACACCATAGTGAGCTACTAAGAAGGTGATTCTGAATGTGACATCTGTGATTATTTGAGCTCTGCTGGAGTTGATTCAGATGGAGACACTCCTGGGCCTGCAATGTCAAGTACACACAGGACAGTCAGGGAAGCATGACAATTTTAAATATAAAGTAACGTTTAACTTATTCATTTTAAATAGAAGAAAGACCGTATTTCTGATCTTATGCATGAGGATTAAAACTGAAGTTTACACAGAAATGAAGCGTGGGATCGTACCTCCCAACACAAACCACGAGTGGGAAAGCATGTGACCCAACCTTAACCTTGGGAGGAAAGGAGAGAGCGCCTCCTTGGGGATGCTCATGTTTCTGCACTTCCCTGGCCCAGGCTGACACAGGGACCCCAGGAAACTAAACAGCGGGAGCACCTCCCAGCAGGCCACTTCCCAGATGAAGACTGGACACTGTGTGGCACTTGTTCCCCTCCAAGACTCCTCCCCTTCACTAATGTGGACCCAGCTGAGCACCAGTGACTCACACCTATAATCCTAGCTGGTTAGGAGGCTGAGATCTGAGAGCTGTGGTTGGAGACAGCCCAGGTAGCCACATCTGAGAGAATCTTATCTGTAATTGACTAGTAAAATGCTAGAAGTGTAGAGGGCATGGGGCGAGCAGCAAAGGGGCAGCTGCGAGTGAAAAGGCAGTGAGAGACCCTGAGTTCAAGCCTCAGTACCAGCACAAAACAAACCAATTAAGATGGCTTTGAGGGTTCAGTCCTTTAACCATAGCTAATTGAGGGGCAGAGTTGGGCCAGCTGCAACAACAACTTTAGTGTGATGCCCATTTCAACCAATGAAAAGCTGAGTGTAGTGGTAAGAGTTTGTTGTTCCAGCTCAACAGGAAGCATAAATTAGAAGATGGCAGTCCAGGGCAGCCCAGGAGCAAGCACAAGACCCTTCTAGGAAAAATAACTAAATCACAAAGGACTAGCAGTATAGCTTAAGTAGTAGAGTACCTGCCAAACAAGGGCAAGGTCCCAGGTTTGAGCAACAGTACTACCTAAACAAAACCAAACCCACCCCAAACTAAAAACAGATCACCAACACCATCTAGCTACTCCACCACCTAGTATCTCCCAAAGGACCTGGACATCGGCAGCCACGGGAAGAAGTGCAGTCTGTGTTTGCTGCAGTGTCATTTGCAGTAGACAAACCATGGAATCCACTCACGTGCCCATCAACAGATGAACAATGAAAATGTTGTGTGCATCCCTACAGTGAAATACTACTCAGCCATGAAAAGAACACAATTTTGTGAAGACCTGAGTGAACCTGGAAGGCACTGGGTGAAGTGAAATAAACCAGGCTGAGAAGGACAAATCCAGCAGGACCTCACTCAGGTGTGATCAGAAAAGGCCAAACAGCAGAGAGCAGAGCAGGGGCCAGGACTAAAGGACAGAAAGTATCTGACAGAGGAGAGAGAGAGAGATGCTGGTCCTTCCTTTCCAGGAAGGATGAGTTCGAGTTGCTGCAGTCCAGCGGGTGACTACAATGAGTGATGGGATATTGCACATTTCCCTAGGGTATGTGGCGGCTCTCAGGAGAGGTGGTCTCCTCTAGCCTCTTTGTGTACTTAAGACTCTTCAAACTTCCAAGGGGGTTGGTTTCTCTACAAATACTCACTTGGAGGAGAAGACTCTGAAATAAAGAATAAGGACATTGGTTTTTCAGTTTAATGAAATAGACTAAATATTCAAAGAACGCAAAATTACTTAAAGTAGTAAAAACTAAGGCATAAAGCACTTTGAACCTCATAAAGTTCAAATGGGCACTTTGTTAGTGTTGTGTCAATACTGGAGTTTGAATTCAGGGCCTGGGAGCCCTTGGCTTTTTCACTCTACCATTTGAGCTACCACTCCACTTCTGACTGAGTGTGTACATGTGTGTGTGTGCATGCCCTTTTCTTGCTAGCTTCGAACTGCAGTTCTCAGATCTCAGCCTCCTGAGTAGCTAAGAATACATACAGGTGGCATGTGTCACCAGTGTCCTAGCTGGGATTTTTTTTTAAGATGGAGTCTCACAAAGGATAAAAAGACAAACGATACCAAAAGCAATACTTACAAAACCATTTGATGTAAAACAACTGTACAATTCATGGGGTGGAGGAAGAGGGAAAGGGGAAGGGAGGAAGTGGGGAGGGGGGAAGTGAGGGAGGAGTTAACAAGTTGAACAAGAAAATGTACTCACTGCCTTACATATGAAACTGTACATATGAAACTCCTCTGTACATCACTTTGACAATAAATAAGTAAATATTTTTTAAAAAGATGGAGTCTCACTTATAGCCCAAGGCTGCTTTGAACTTTTGATTCTCCTACCTCAGCTTTCCCGGGGCTAAGATTACAGGTGTGCACCACTATGGCTGGCTAAAAGGGTGGGGTATAATTGGCAGATTCTGTTCAACCAAAAAAGCAAACAGCTGGGTGTAGAAAATAAAGGAAGCCATGTAAAAAGAGATCTACTCACAAAAAAAGGAAACAGAGAAGCGAACAAAAATATCTCATCAAAGAAATGAAGCCCTATGAACAAAATAAGTCGCTTAGAAACTAGTCGCCAGGGAAACTGAGCACTAACATATATGCATAAATGAAATATATACATGTCCTATACCTCCAGCTACTTAGAAGGCAGAGATGCAGAGAGTAGTGGTTTGAGGCCAACAAGCCAGGCCTGGTGGCTGCAATCCCAAACAGAGGGAGGCAAAGATAAAGAGGATCAAGGGTTCTTGGGAAGCCTTGTACAAAAGTTGAAGACACTGAAAACTAAAGCACAAAGATGTGTGACTCACACATACCTAGGGTGTGACTCAAGCAGTAAAGCATCTGCCTGTGAGTGCAAGGCCCTGAGTTCAAACTCTAGTAACTCTCCTCCCCACCCAATGAAGCGCTCTCTCTGTGGCTGTTAAAATAAAAACCAGCCAGGTGCTGGTGCCTCATACAGGTAATCCCAGCCACCCAGGAGGCTGAGATCTGAGGATCGCAGTTTGAAGCCAGCTTGGGCAGAAAAGTCCATGAGACTCATCTCCAAGTTACCACTAAGAAGAGCCAGAAGTGGAGCTGTGGCGCCAGTGGCCCAGCACTAGCCTCGAGCAAAAGCAGCTCAGGGACAGCACCCAGGCCCTGAGTTCAAGTCCCAGGACCAGCACAAATAAGTGAATACCTACCAATGTCATTATCCTGAGTATGTAGTTACAGAGAAAATTATAATGGAACATATTTAAAGCTTTAGAAATGTTGATACTCAAGCAGCCTTTATGAGAAGTCCATGCAGATGACTAAAACTGGCATTATTGGACACATTCTTTGTGCTAAATGAAGTATCAAGATTTTTGACAAAAAAAAAAAAAAGTGAAACCCGGGCTTGGAATATAGCTTAGCAATAGAGTGCTTGTCTTGCATGCATGAAGCCCTGGGTTTGATTAGTCAGCACTACATATAACAGAAAAAGCCAGAAGTGGTGCTGTGGCTCAAGTGGTAGAGTGCTATCCTTGAGCAAAAAGAAGCCAGGGACAGTGCTCAGGCCCTGAGTTCAAGCCCCAGAACTGGCAAAAAAAAAAAAAAAAGTGAAACCAAAGAAGTTATGGCTTTTACTTTCTAAAAAAGAAGAAAAAGGAAAATGTGTATTATTCTTAATTGGTAGCCTTAATAGTCCTGAAGACTTCTATAATTCATGAGATACATCATGACATTAGAAATCCATCTGCTGACATCACTGTTGTGGGATCCCTGCAGGAAGGGAGGCTCACTGCAGGGTGCTCCTCACCTTGAGTTTTCTCGGAGCCTTCAGGAGCCTGCGGGTCTAGCAAGGCCTCTGTATCCTTGGGCCCTTCCGGGTCCTGTGTGGACTGAGAGGACATGGAGCCCCTAGATGTCTTCAGGGTCTTTATGTCAGAGTCCGCTCTTTGCTGCTGTAACCACTCATCCTTATAGCCATTGCTGATAAGCTTGGAGAAGTTTGTTGGTGAATTGGTTTTTTGACCAGGCCTCAAAAAGAGAAAAACAAATGTTAAAACATTAGAACAAAAACGGGATGGGCACAGGTGGCTCACACCTGCAATCCCAGCTAATCAAGAGGCTGGGATCTAAGGATTGAGACTCAAAGCCAGCTAGGGCAGAAAAATCCTCTAGACTCTTACTCCAGTTAACCAGTTAAAAGCCAGAAGTGGAGGCGTGGCACGTGTTTGCACATGCGCGCACACACACTGACAGAGATCAGAAACAGTATTCAGGAAACATAGTAATAAGTTAGATGCACAACTATATTTTAAATACAAGAAAGCTCTAGTGTTTTCTCTCCCTCCATTTATCTTTCCACCTCTCATTTATCTACCTGTCAATCACCTCTGGGGAGCATTGTAGAAAAGTTGATGCCATCTGAAAACTAACTAAAGCACAAAGGACTAGGATGTGACTCAAGTAGTAAAGCCTCTTATTCCGTCTGAGCCCAGTGTTCTCAAGGCATTCGTTATAATGTAATTATACAACTGTTTCCCACCTATGAGATGAGAACTGTGGAGAACTGTGCAATTCATAATATTTATTCTCGCGCTAAACCAGTATTTTGGGAGTAAGGAGATAAAGAAAGCCCCTGGGTTTTCCCCTCCCACCGGAAGATCAACAAAGGGCATCCACCTTCTCCAAACAAGAGCTGAGTGAGGCCAGATCAGCAGGGAGCGCAGGGCCTTGGGGGCGCCTGGCTCCCAGCACAGACCTGCGCCGGCGCAGCAGGCCCAGCGCGCCCAGCGGGGAGGGGTGCGCGCGGGCAAACTGCGCAGGAACCGGATGGGGGCGTGGCGGGGAGAGAGGTGCGCGGGGACGGGGTGAGGACGCGGCGGGGAGAAACTCGCGGGGAGCGGATGGGGGCGCGGCGGGGAGAAGCGCACAGGGACGGGATGGGGACGCGGCTGGGAGAGGGGCGCGGGGAGCGGGTGGGGGCGCGGCGGGGAGAAGCGCGCGGGGAGCGGGTGGGGGCGTGGCGGGGAGAAGTGCGCGGGAGGGGATGGGGGCGCGCGAGCAAAGCGCGCGGGGAAGGGGCGGGAACGATCCAGAGCCCGGCTGGCGGGGCCTCGGGCCCCGCGGAGGGATGACAGCACGGTCCCGCTGCCACATGGGGGGGGGGGGAAGGAAAGCACCCCCACACCTCACGGCCCACTCAGGTAGCTGCTCACGTACATGGGAGGGAAGGACAGCCGGCTCCCCGAGGAGTCTTTGGAGCCTGTTGGGGTTCCCGCCTTGCTGGGGTGTTTGGAGTGGATGGCGGGCAGCTTCACCTGTGTGGAGAATATAGTACAAAGTCTGAGTGGAGGACCTGCCCGTGCAACAAACGTGGGCCTGGACCTCTGCTGGGGAAGCTGTCACAAAAAGCGAAGTCCACTGCAATCCCATTCAACGGAAAAGCTTTGCAGAAAGGGCCGCTAGATCGAGGTGGAAGTCAGCCTGGGCAGACAAATCAGAGACAATCTTGCCTCCAATTAACCAGTCAAAAGCCAGAAGTGGAGCTGTGCCTCAATAATAGAAGCCAGAAGTGGAGCTGTGCCTCAATAATAGAGTGCTGGCCGTGTGCAAAAAAACCCCAAATGAGAGCATAATGTCCTGAGTTCACGCGCCTGTAAGCACGCATGCACACACACACACACAGCAGTTACTATATCAAAACAGCCAATTATGAACAATAGAGAAAGAGAAGCAAATTGCACCTTGATCCACAATGAAACACAATTCACCAGTATAAAGGAGTAGAGTTCTAACCCCCAACAGCTGGCTGTGTCTAAAATCACCAGGGAAAAGGGACTATAAACACTGTGATACCTGATGTGACGCTCTGGAAAAGCTACTAAGAATAAGAACAGACAGGTGCCTGCAGGAGCTGGGAGTTTAGCCCTGAAGGAGCTGAAAAACTAGGCCGGGAGGGGGGGAGAGAGGGGGGGCTGGGCACTGATGGAATTCCTCTGTATCTCAGAGGCTGTGGTAGTTTCATAATGTATGCCTTGTTACAACTTGTAGAGCAGGTGAGTTTTACTGCACATAAGTTATATCTAAAAAGAAAAAGCTCTATATCACCTTTATAATAACAATTTTTAAAAAGAAATAAATAGTAGGAGTTGGGTACCTGATTATACCTGTAACCCTAGCTACTCAAGAGGCTGAACTCTGAGGATCAAAGTCCAAAGCCAGCCCCAGGCAGAAAATTTTGTGAGACTTATCTCCAGTTAACTAGCAAAATATCAGAAGTAAAGTGTGGCTTAAGTGGCAGGTAGAATGCCAGTCTTGAGCAAAAAAAAAAAAAAAAAAAGCTTAAGGGATAGTGTCCAGGCCTTGAGTTCAAGCCCCAGTACTGCACAAGAAATCATTTAAAAAATAAAATTAAAGATCCCTCCCAACTCCCATTCACCCTGCAAGTGAGCAAGAACCCCAGGGCTGCTAGTAACCGGCAGGGGGAGCACATCCCTAAGAACAGGCCAGTGTGTACATGTCTCAGGCTGGGTGTGGCCAGGCAGGTGCTAGCCTCTCATCCCTCCCTCAGAGGCAGCAGCAGCCTGCTTTTAAAGTTCTTACTATCTAGGCCAAGATATTTCAAGACCCAGGAAGGAAATACAAGAACGGCTGTAACTGAACACACTCTACATTGCCCAACACTGTGTTCCTTCTGCTGGACATAATTAGTGTTGGTGTCTCCAAGTCTGTCATCCTACCTCCCTGGCATGGTGGCTCCTGGCATTTGTGCAGTTTGTCTAAGTAGCCACTGAATAGGTCATTCATTTGATTTGGTGGTGATATAGCATTTAACACTTTTTCATTTCTCTAGCTTTGTGCAATAATGGTAGTTAGCATCAAAACACCCATTTATTGCTTGAGCCCTTACACTGAGAAACAGGCCTGGACCTTAGAGAGTCCATTTACAGTGCTTATGCAAGTGACCCAAAGCTTGGGTCACCGCTTGACACGGAGGACAGCTTGACAAACAGATGGCCTGTTCTAGCCAAGAGATACTGAACCTGGCCCTCCCCACCCCTAAGTCGAATGAGAGGTTCCTCTCCTCATCTGAACAGGGAGATGCCAGGCCTGGGAGCCGGGAGTGGTACATACACATCAAATCTCTTCACTATTCAAGTGGACAACGCAGTTCACTCTTGGTCTCAATATCAAAAGTGCCATTGCTATTTTTCATACACTTGTCTTCGTTTCACTCACAGATCTGACTGGCTGAAGCACTGAGACTAATTTCAGACCTCCATACATCCAGTGCTGCAGAGCCCTCAAAGTCCTAGGAGCCACTAAGAGGAGGCCAGGGGATGGAAGGACTTCCAATCAAAAGATCACAGCCCATCTACCAATCAGGGTGTCCTTGAGGTTCCCCTTGGAGGGAGAAATGCACCCTGGGAATGTGTCCCTTTATCATTAGTAAGGAACATTCCAGAGAAATCTCAATTTAACTATAAAGATGTAAAGATAATGATAATGAATACAAAGCCTGGCAGTGGAGACTCACACTTTAATCCTAGCTACTCATGGGACTGAGATCTGAGGATTACAGTTTGAAACCAGCCTGAACAGAATAGTTGATAATACTCTTATCTCCAATTAACCAGAAAAAGCCAGAACTGGAGCTGTGGGTCAAGTGGTAGAGCATTGGCCTTGAGTGAAAAAGCTAAGGAGAGAGCACAAACCTGAATTTAGGCTCCAGTATGGGCACAAAAAGAAAAAGATAATATATATACATATATATATATATTTCCCTTCCTATATGTGCTAGGTGACATGTGTTATACCAGTTTTCTCTAGGTAGGAATTTACTAGTTAAAAACTACTTTAAAAAAAGGCAAAAATAAGCCAGGCACTGGTGGCTCACACCTCTAGTACTAGCTACTCAGGAGGCTGAGATTTGAGGATGGCAGTTTGAAGCCAACCCAGGCAGGAAAGTTTGTGAAACTCTGATCTCCAATAAACTACTTAGAAAATGCTGAAAGTAGTGTTGTGTTTTAAGTGGTAGATCTCTAGCCTTGAGCACAAAGAGGCTCAGGGACAGTGTCCAGGGCCTGAGCTCAAGTCCCAAGACCAGCAAAAAAAACCAACAACAACAAACTAACCAGGTGCCAGTGGCTCACACCTGTCCTCCTAGCTACTCAGGAGGGTGAGATCTAAGGATCAGAGTTCAAAGGTAGTCTGGGGAGAAAATCCCCCATAAGACTCTTATCTACAATTAACCACTCAAAAAAAGGAAGTGAAGCTGTGGCTCAAATTAGCAGTGTGCTATCGATGAGCAGAAGAGCTCAGGGACAGCACCTAGGTCCTGAGTTCAAGCCCTATGACTGACAAAAAGGAAAAGTCAAAAATATTGATTTTTGTTGGACAACTAGATTCTGATTATAAACCTAACATTGTCCAATAAAATATACTGTAAGCAAAAAACTAAAACAACTGTGCTCTTCCCTATAAAACCAATAATCAGCCGGGTACCAGTGGCTCATGCCTGTAATCCTAGTTTCTTAGGAGGCTAAGATCTGAGGATCCTGGTTTAAAGACAGCCTGGGCAGGAAAGTTCACGAGACTCTTATCTCCAATTAACCACTAGAAAACTGGAAGTAGTGCTGTGGCTCAAAGAGGTAGAGAGTTAGCCATGAGCTGAAATGCTCAGGGACAGCACCCAGGCCCAGAGTTCAAGCCCTATGTCTGACCAAAAACAAAACAAAACAAACCCAATAATCCAGAGAATGAAAGACAACTAGACTGTGGCTGCTGGCATTGTAGAAGGTCCACACTTAAAATACAGACCATGCCAATTAGCAATGTTGTGGGCATCAAGAGACACTCAAGAAGCAGTCAACAGACACATTCAGCATGGTTCAGGGAGTTCCTGTAGGAAGGCAGCCATGGATAGCATAGATGGATAAGCTCCTGTCACCTTTTTTTTCTCCTCAAGTTCCTCAGCCTCTCTTTGCCAAACTGTTTTCATGTCGAAATCAAAGGGGCCTCTTCTGGATTCGTAGCTCCCATTGGCCCGGCTGGGGTTGAATTCTTCATACACCATGTAATCGGGCATGGAGACCGCAGGGACCCTGCAGGGACAGCCTGGTCAGCTACAGCCCATGCCAGGCCCCTGCCCGGCTCCCTCCTTCTTTGGCTTCCCTGAAGACACAAGTGGCCCTGCCTTTCTGCTCGTGGGGAACAAACAGCTCAGCCGTTTTCCAGTGCCAGCCTTGCAGAATTTCACAGAATATCATCTACTACTTTGTCTCCTTCAATGAGCTAAGTTTTCCTCTAAATGTGTACCGCTTATGATCATTTCAGATAGCAATGGCCTTCTTGCTTTCTGTGATACAGCCATTTACAATGTGGGTAGTGGTCTTTGAATCAGTGACAGGAAGGGGTCAACCCCAGAGTCCCCAGCCTCCTTTCTAGCAGGTTCTAATCCACTCTGCTTCCTTTTCTTTCTCTTCTGAACTTAGCACAAAGAATTTCATTTTTTTTTTAAAGCTGGCATGGTAAAGCACTACCCAATGAGCAAAAGCATCATGTACCAATTCAAGTGCCAGTCTCCTAAAAAAAATAATAATAAAGCAAGGGAAGAGTTTAATATTAGATGCCTCAGCCATGTAATAAATTTTGTATGTTCATTTTCCTGTCAAAAATAAAAACAAGGGATTGGAAGCCTGGCTCAGTTGGTAGAGTGCCAGCCAATGAGTGAAAGCATTAAATACCAAGTTAAAGTACCTGTCTAGGACCCCTCCCGCCCTCAAGAAAACAAAAAAAGAGAAACAAAAGCTGGGCAAGACGGCTGAGGCCTATACTCTTAGTTACTTGGCAGGCTTAGAATGACATTTATGGTAGTTTTATCTTACAGGTTAAAAAAAAGAAGAAAAAAGGTCAGAAAGCTGTCTGAAATGATTTTTCATTTCCCTCTAAGTCCAAAGAGGTGGGCTGGAGGATTGAGGCTACCTAGTGATAAGAGGAATTCTTAGATGCCTCGGTCATCTTGATGAACAGCGGCTCTCCATAACCCTGTAGTTATAGGACTTTAGTGTTGCCTGTATTCTAGTACTACCTAATGCCTTTCATCTGTAATGAGAAGAAAACTTTGGGGAAGACTGCTATTTTATGGCAGGTGCATGTGGCAATGTCACACAAAAACCTAAGACTACTTCTTGACAAGTAGTTTAAAGATCCACATTTTGGGGAAAAGGGTATGCTCCATGATTCCCCATCTCTGCATTCCTGACAGCTCATGCTGTGTTCTCCCATCATGCTGGTAAAATAGTACCTGGATTGTCATAACACACACTTGTACTCAGTGGAACTTTTAAAATTTAACTTGTGTTGGGTGTGGTATGACTCACCTGTAATCCTAACTACTCAGAAGACTGAGATCTGAATATCCAAGTTCAAAGCCAGCCCAAGCAGGAAAGTCTGTGAGATTCTTATCTCAAATTAACTACCAAAAAGCTGGAAGTGGAACTATGTCTCAAGTGGTAGAGTACCAGCCTTGAGTGAAATTGCTCTGGAACAGCACCCTCACAATTCATTTAATGAATTTCAACTTGAGCTACTCTCCCCACCCCCACCTCGTTCCAACAAAACACAGTTGCTTCCAAATACTCACTCACGCTGCTGTGCTGTGGCAGGCTTGCTGTGGTGGATGTACCAGTCTGGCAGTGAGTAGGCCACAGGAGAGCCTTTCCTGCTCCCAGGAACTAAGTGCGTCAGCAAATCTCAAAGAGAAAGGGACAGAGCTGTGTGTGACCCTGCTGTCTTGCGTGGATCGCTAGTCCTCACCAAGGGATGCTGCCATGGCCCTGGGGTGGCCTCGGGGCTGGGCACTGCCTGAGCATCTCTGGAGCTCCCTTGTCTTGGCAGCTGGACAGTGGAGGGTCCTAGTTGGGCCTCAGGCAGGGACATCACTCATGTATCCCTGCTGTTCCCTCTCTAGGGTGGATCTGGATAGTGCATCTGAGCCATGGTCCTCCCCTGGCCCCAGGCCTCCACCAGACAGCATCACTTCCTGGGGCCATCCTTCCATTCTTCCAGTGCTGGCCACTCCCCTCCTCATGACCCCTCCCCAGGCAGTTCTCCTCCTCCAGCTGCATCCAGGAAAATCTGCCCCATCTAGACTTCCAGATGGTGAGTCCCCAGATGGAGGCATAGTGCACAGACTCCTTCCAAATGCTCTGACTCTGGTCCCTCCTCTCCTGGGTGTCAAAGGACAGCTGGTAGGGCTGGAGGCATAGCTCGATGGTAGAGTGGCTACATCACAAGCACAAGGCCCTGTGTTCAAAACCCAGTATCACAGATATCTAATTTCCCATTTTGCAGCTTGAAAACCTCTTCATGGTTAAATACTTTTAACTTAGAGGAATAATATGAATTCTTCTACACCTTCCAACCAGACTCCCCCAGTGCTATTTCATTACACTTGATTTCTTCTCTCCCTCCCTTCCTCTCAATTATTGTTTCTGTCATTATTGTACTTCACACTGTTGGGCCTGTGTTCAGAGGCCACACCTCCACCTCTGGGCTCCCGTGGATGTCTTCAAGACAGTTCTCATGTCACTACATTGTGATGATCAAAATCAGAACATGGGCAGTGATGCAGTACTCCCATCTCATTTTAGAGCTTACCAAATTTGGCCACTCTTTCCACTACTTTTATATTTTTGACCATCAGCAAGGGGAAGTGGATTTAGAAAGGGAAGAAGCTCTTGTCCCAGGTGCTGCAGGCCTAATCAATCAAGAGGATTGGAACAGATAAATTTTTATGTCGCCACTGGCACTTGAACTCAGGGCTCACATTCTTGCTTGGCTTTCTTGCTTAAGGCTACCGTTGAGCTATACCTCCACTTTTGGCTTTTTGATGGATAATTGGAAATAAGAGTCTCAGATTTGTCTGCTGAGACTAGCTTTGAACCATGATCCTCAGATCTCATCCCCCTGAGTACCTAGGTTTACAGTTGTGAGCCACAAGTGCCCAGCTTGGTCTAGACATTTTAATGTTGAAATTATGGCAATCTTGTTCCCATTTCCCCTAGGACATTCTCAGCAGGGGTAATGGCACCCAGAGGAGAAATAGACTGTGCTATTTTAGGGGTGCTATCCTTGAGCCCTCTGAATGATGAACTGAGTATGCCCCAATTTTTAACATATTCAGATGTTTTGACTATTTTTGCCATATTATGCAAACAACTTGTTTTGTTTTTTGGCCAGTCCTGGGCCTTGGACTTAAGGTCTGAGCACTGTTCCTAGCTTCTTTTTGCTCAAGGCTAGCACTCTGTCACTTGAGCCACAGCGCCACTTCTGGCCGTTTTCTATATATGTGGTGCTGGGGAATCGAACCCAGGGCTTCATGTATGGGAGGCAAGCACTCTTGCCACTAAGCCATATTCCCAGCCCCACCCCCATTTTTAATATAGTCAAATACTTAGTGAAAAATATATCTCATATAAAATTGATTTTCATCAAAGATTGTACACATCCCAATATACTTATGAGCCAAACTTCCCAATGGCCTTGGACAATAGATTTTTGGCAGGATTGGGGTTTGAATTGAGGGACTGGGTATTTTTGAGGCAGGTGCTCTAACATCTGAGCCACACCCCCAACTCCTAGAGCAATGTTTTTACACAGATGAGAGGAGGATCCATGCCCATCCTCTCTGGCAAAGATGGAGCATGCTGGGGGCTTACCGGGTCTGCCGCCTTGCTTTGCAAGCTTCACGTACTCGGAGTCTGTTTCTTTTATCCAGTACCTTCGCATCCCCGGCAAGTGCCCATTGTGTGAGTCACCCAGTCTGCTGAGCCCTGGAATCTGAGACGCTGGCGGGGCATCGACAGCCTTCTCAGAGCGCTTCACCGGGAGGTGGTAATACCAGTCTAGATGGAAGCCAGGCCCACTCTCACTGCCATGCAGGCTGCAGGACAGCCACAGCGGGAGGGCCCTTGGGCCCTTCCCAGTCTGTCTGCTGTGGATGTCACTGCACAAGCCACCCAGCACCTGAGCCAGGAAGGAACTGCCTGGCCCTCTAGTGCCTAGGACAAAGCATGACACCACCAGCAGGGCAGGCAGTCTCCTGCCCCCCACCCCACCCCACCCCTGCCCACACACACATATGCCAGCCACCAAGGCCAGCCTTTGGAACAGCCCCCAGGGCCAGCCCTGCCGGCTCTTTTGCTGCTGCAGCTGGCTTCTTCTCCCAAACAGAAGCCAACCTGGTACACCAGTGTGAGCTTCCCAGAGCTCCCCAAGCCCTGCATCTGTCCATTTTAAAATTAAAAAATCTAACTGTTTGCTCTGGTCATCCTAGGAAATAGAAACAATCCCAAATCATTTTGAGCATGACAGAAAAACCTATGGAACAGTTGAAGAATTTGACCCCTCCAGGGAAGTGACTTTTGCCCCTAGATGGGCTTCTGAAATGCAATCTGTCCTCCTCCCCTAGTCTCTAGCTCATCACATATTTCATATTTGTCATTCCCTAACCATATAAACCAGGTCCTTAAAATAAATCTCCCTGTGTGTGCATGTGTGTGCATGTGTGCGTGCACGCGCTAGCTGACCTAGGTTCTTCAGAAGTAGAGTATTGAATACACTAATTCACCAGAGCACACAAAACAAGTCATCCTGTAGGTCCTTCTGCATGGAAATGAATGATATTTAACCTGGAAAAATCTTTTAAGTAACTGAAGGATATTAATCAGCCAAATCAGCACCTTTCTTTAGAAAAAGGAAAGGAAGGAAAAAGAATGAGAAAAGTTTAGAAAATGGCACAAAAGACCACAGAGAATCAATGGAAGAGTTAGGAATCAGGCTTTAGCAGTTCAAACATTTCCTCCTTTAGAAGGACATTCAGGTTGTGCTTTATTTTTCCTCTCTCTGTTCTGCTTACTAATTAATCCACAGAGAACAGTGAGTCTTCTACCCTCTCATTACTGGAAGCTTTGGACAGACACTGAATTCTAATCCATCTCTAAATGCATGAAAAGGAGGAGCTCAGAAAGTGAGGGTTCAAGTTAAAAAGAGCCAACTCTCACTACCTAACAGAGAGGGGTTGACAGAGACAGAGATAGAGAGACAGAGACAGAAACAGAAATAAGGTTAAAGAGATCTTTTAAAGTTTATCTCAAAATTTGTATAACATTAGATCATTTACTGTCTGATTGCTTTTCTTTCTATGACTTTCCCTGTATACTCATAGGCTGTATAGTAGTAGCTTTATTTCCTGTGCATGTGCATGCATGCTTACATGCCAGTACTGGAGCCTGAACTCAGGGCCTGGGTGCTGTCCTTTAGCTTTTTTTTTGCTCAGGGTTGGCACTCTACCACGTCAGCTACTCCTCTACTTCCAGCTTTTTGCTGGTTAATTGGAGATCAAGCATCTCACAGACTTACCTGGGATCTTCATATCTTAGCCTCCTGAGTAGCTAGAGTTACAGGTGTGAGCCACCAGCGCCTGGCTTCCCTTATTTTATCAATGAAGAAATGCAGACTGTTGAGGATGAGAGTCAAACTTAAGGCCACCTTGCTCTTCTGGTGCTCATGGGGAACCAAGCTGCTGTTTCTAGGCTGTGAAGCCTCAATTGTTAAGCTCCTTGCTTGGTGTAGAGTGCTCTAAATAGCATGCTTCTGTTCCTTGGTCACAAAGTGTGGTGATGGTCCCTGACAGGCTTCTAATAAGGTTAAATGTGTGCGTGTGTATAAAGCGTTGGAAGCAGTGCCTGGCACTTGTTAGAGCCCATTAGTGGTGTTCACAAAGATGAGACTCTACTTGAGGCATCAAGAAATCACACAAACCTGGCACTGGTGGCTCATGCCTGTAATCCTAGCTACTCAGTACACTGAGATCTGAGGATTGAGGTTCGAAGATAGCCAGGGAAGGAAAGTCACTGGGATTCTTATCTCCAATTAACTACCAAAAAAGCCAAAAGTAGAGCCATGGCTCAAGTGGTAACATGCTAACCTTGAGCACATGAGCTTAGGGACAGACCCTGAGTTCAAGACCCAGGATTGGCACACACCAAAAAGGAAAGCAAATGACAAACAAAGAAAGCCCATGAAGCTGTGCACCAGTGGCTCGTGCCTGTAATTCTAGCTACTGAGTTCTGAAGATGCCCGTTTGAAGCCCAGCCTGGGCAGACAGAACTGGAAGTGGAGGTGTGGCTCAAATGGTAGAGCACCAGCCTTTAGCAAACATGCTAAGCAAGAAGTTCAGAGTTCAAATTATACACAGAAAGGGAGGGGAGAGGAGAAAGAGAGAGAGAGAGAGAGAGAGAGAGAGAGAGAGAGAGAGAGAGAGAGAGAGAGAGAGAGAGAGAGAGAGAGAGAGAGAGAGAGGCAGGAGATGCAGAACAGGACAGACCTGATACACCAGCCGCAGTTGCGTTTCTAGCACAGCCATGGCACTACCACACTGACAGTCAGAGCCCTGACTGTGCAGTTTTCCTCTGAACAGACTGGGCAGATGTGGTTGGCTCCAAATGATCCCTCTCTGCTCTTCTCAACCCTCTGTCTCCAACCCTTCTCACAATGCATAAACAAAAGCAACAAATTAAAGAATCGCATATGGAGACTTCTTCCTTTCCTTCTCAGTCTCAAACTGGGTACATAAGAAGCCATGAACTTCCACTGATTTCGCCTTTCTTGTATCCAGCTGTTTCAATCAAGAAACATTTAATTTGGTTGAAGCAAAAGCTAGGGAGTGAATGGCACTGTGCAGCTGAGAAAGAAAGTTCCTTAATCAGCATGCAGGAAAACAGCATAAGCGTTACACTGGGTTAATTTACGACCCAAATATGTCCAAAAGGTTTCTATCCCTAGCGCTGTACCAAAAGGGGGAGGGGTGGCTCCCATCATTTCCTGCTCCCACAACCCCCAACTCCACACTCACCACAGGGAGCATAGCGGTGAGTGGTGCTGTGCACTTCCTTGCTGGTGTTTCTCATGGTCTGGCACTGTGAGCACTTCCAGAAGAGCCCGGGGTTCTGGGGCTAGCTGGGCGCCGCCGGACCCAACCGCTGGTAGCTGCAGCCGGCAGAGGTGAAGTCCGCGCCCCTCTGAGTCTCCCCGCCTCCACCTGACACACCTGCACACGCCTTCCGACCGGCGAGCGCGGGCACATCCACGCAGGGCACGCTCTGGAGGCACAGCAGGGGCACATCAGGCAGGAGGCACAGCGGGCAGGGGGCGCAGCGAACGGGCGCAGCGGGCACAGGGCACAAGGGGCGCAGCAGGCTGGGGGCGCAGTGAGCAGGAGGCGCAGAGGGCACAGGGCAAAGCGGGCAGTAGGTGCAGAGGGCAAGGGCGCAGAGAGCACAGGGTGCAGCGGGCAGGGGGCGCCGAGGGCACAAGGCAAAGCGGGCCTGGGGCACAGCAAGCACGGGGCGCAGAGGGCACAGGGCAAAGCGGACAGAGGCACGGCGCGCACAGATTCGGCCGGACACACAGCTTGCTGGGTCCCTTTTGCATGCCCGGTACACGGTAGAGGACGCAGCACGACCAGTAAACAGCTGGGGCCATGCACGCCGGGTAGACAGCCGGTGTACCAAGGTCCAGCCTGAGGTCTCCACCGATTCAGGGCAGTGCCCAGGTTCACCTGCTCGCCGAGGATCTCGTCTCGGGCGTGCGACCAGTGTGCCACCTGCAGCTGGAATTTGTCCGGGGAGGGCCAGCTGGCGAGGGCCAACCCCAAACTCCCAGAGCACCGCGGAACCCCCACAGCACGCGTCGCCAGGGCAACGGCTGAGGGGCGGGCCGGCGGGCGCGGCGGGAGTTCTGCCAGCCAATAGGGACAGCCTCACGCACGCCAGTAAGCCAATCAGAGCTGGATCAGAGTGCGCAGGTTCAACCTGTCAACTGCCGGGGCCGGCCGGTGGGCGTGGCGACACTGGATGGGGCGGGGACGGGGGGACGGGCGGGCCTAGGGGCGGGGCCGGTGGGCGGGGCTAGTGGGCGGGGCCAGGGCTAGCTCCTGCCAGTCTTCCTGCAATCTCCCCACAGCAAATGAGTTAACTACCCCAAAGCTCTCCTGAAAAATTAGGAGCATCTACCAACACGTTTTTCCAAGAAACAGACTCACATTAAAAAAAGAAAAGTATTAGTAACTGAAATATTAATTATGGGTCATGCGTCCAGAAAAATGGAGATCACCTGCATGTGCTTGATAGGGCCAATAGGCACTAAGAGTTTTGGCACAATTAATTTAATAGGAAACACTTTTGTTACCCAGAAAGCTTCGTATTATCCTGACTAAATAGTGGGCATAGTTGCTCATTGCTAGCCCCTTGTGAGAATGAGGGATACATTATTAGAACTTGCAAAGAAACACTCAAGACCTTGCCTTCAATCCTTGGTACTGCTTGGTACTGGCGTGCACATGCTTGTTTATAAAGTGAGAATAATAGCACCAGGAAATTAATTTATTTCCAACAACCTAGATAACCATGGTTAGCCTTTATTTCTTCTTGTTAAGATTTTTATTTCTTAATCAAGACATTTTAGCTAGGCACTAGTGATATACACCTACAATACTAACTACAGGGGAGATTTTAAAGTCAGTCTAGCATACAAATCTGTGAGAACTTTATCTCCAACTAAGCAGAAAATAGAACAAAACATAAGCAAAAATAGGAAGGTGGTTGTATGGCTCACATTATAGAGGCTCTGCTGTGAGTTCAAGCCCCAGTACCAGGACAACAACAAAAACGTTAGCTTATGTGGCTATTTGACCACACAAGTGCTGTTTGAGTTATGCAAATATCACCTTGGAAATCAAGCAAAAAACAAGTTATAGCAGAATTGATTTTTGTGCAACAAGAATTAATATTGACTATATTTTATCCAGTTGTAATATAATATGGTTAGGAATTCCAGGGATCTTCAGCTGGCTCGGTCGTGTAAGTAATCAGAACTCCATACAACAATGCAACATAGCTCTGTTCCTTTCTATATAGAGAGGCACTTAGGCTATCACTCACATAACAAAGTGCCTCCGGCATCACTGGATGAGGGGTTCATATGGGCAAGAAAGTGTATTTGGAAACATTTGACCATAGTAACTGGAAATGTCATGACTTAAAGGTATCTTATCCTATTTTTCAATTGGCTTAGCAAAAGATTGCAGGGTTTGCCCAAGCTGACAGGCTTCCAAATGAAGTGAAATCCAGAAAAGAAAGCATTATTTAGGAGAAAGATTTGACTTTTAAAGTGTTATTGAAATTACAAGTATTTGCGGATCAAACATCTAGGTAACAATGCCATGCCAAAGAAAATAGGACCCAAGGATAATCTATTTATCATGACAAAAATCTCAATATCTTAGCTGAGTACAGGTGGCTCATTCCTGTAAGTCCTGGCCACTCAGGCTGAGATCTGAGGATCACAGTTCAAAGCGAGTCCAGGCAGGAAAGTCCATGAGACTCTTATCTCCAAATAATCACCAAGACACCATAAATGGGGCTGTGCTAACCTCAAGCAAAAAAGCTGAGGAATAGCACCCAGGCCCTGACTTTAAGCCTCAGAATGCGCTCTCTCTCTCTCTCTCTCTCTCTCTCTCTCTCTCTCTCTCTCTCTCTCTCTCTCTCTCTCACACACACACACACACACACATACACACACACCCTCAACATCTTTATTTCTGAAATTCGATAGATAAGAATCTCAGGTTTATCTTTCTAGGCTGGCTTTGAGCCATATTCCTTAGATCTCCATCTCTTAAGTAGCTAGGAATTACAGGAGTGAGCTACTGGTGTTTGGCTTGCTGAAAACTTTTATTAAATACAAATATTATTCTTACAGCTTTTTGTACTATTAATGTCATGCTTTATCAATTTTTTATTATCTTTAAATACTTGTACAAAGGAGTTTCAATTCAGCATATCGATTTATGAGTACAATTCATCTTGATCAGAGTGACCCCTTCCATCATTCCCACCCTTCTTCCAACCCCACCCATCCACTCAAGTTATCTGGGTGCATTTTCAGTGTGTACATTAAATATTATGATGCTATATGTTTTTATATTGTGTATCCATTAACAACTTGTTGTAGATATAAGTATTTTAATCCCTTTATCTTCTAACTTGTATGCTAGAGTTAAAAGTAGTTTATCCACCAACTTTAGGATTACAGGTGCATATTTTTTGGTATCACTTTTTTGTTGTTGTGATAGTGGGGTTTGAATTCAGGGCCTCATGTTCTTGCTTAACTTTTTTGCTAGTACTCTACCACTAGAGCCACACTTCTACTCCAAGCTTTTTGCTACTTAATTAGAGATAAGTGTCTCTTGGTTTTGTTTTCCTTAGCTGACTTCAAACCATGATCCTCAGATCTCAGCCTTCTGAGCAGCTATGATTACAGGCATGGGCTTCTTTTTCCTCTCATGTAATGCAAGTCTTAAGAAGCTATTACACATGATGACATCCTGAGCTTTTCATGTCCAAGAATGTTTTTATTTCATTATTTCTGAAGGACAATTTTGCCTGGTGAAGTCTTCTTGCTTAACCACTGTTTTTCTCTTTTACCACTTTGAATGTATCATCTCATTCTGCCTAGGCCTGTAAACTTTCTGCTGAGAGATCTGCTGATGTCTCACATGGCCCATTGTAAGTGGTCAGTCACTTTTCTCTTGCTTTCAGAATTCTTTTTATATTTTGACAGTTTGATGATAACATGTTTCTGTAATCTCTGTGGCATTGATCGTTGTTGATGGCTTCTAATCTCTTGAGTTGAATGTCCACAAACATGGTAGGTTTTCAATCACTATTTCTTTCATTGTTTCTGTCCTTTTCTCTTTTTCTCAGAACTTCCATAATGTAGTAATGTAGACATTTGTTTACTCATCCTATGGGGGCTTACAGGACCTGTATGCTTTCTTCACACTTTTTCTCTTGTCACCTTTTTCTCTCCTAACTGGCTAGCTTTAAATGACTTGCCTTTGTGTTCACTGACTTTGTTTTGTATTTACGTTGGCAATTTCAATACACCAAGCTGAGTCTGCTCTTGTAGTGCTCCAGGGAAGTTTCAGTCCAGCAATGTATCCTTTGTTCAAAGATTTATGATTGGTTCATTTTCCACTGGAATTTTACAACTTCCTACCTGGATCCTAAAGCCCCCCTAAAAGTACTTTTTCCCATGGTGTCTACCTAATTACTGTTTCTGGAATGGAGGAGGATTTGAGGGAAGGACACTCTATTCTGATGCCTTTCTAATGTTCCTCCAAATGTTTCACATTTTAAAACAAAGTAAGATGCCATTAGGTGCTGAGACAAAATAATTACCACCCTCCAATTTTATACCCCAAACAACCTACCTCGTCATTCAATTTAGCCATTCTGCATCTAGGCATGCACCTAGGAACAACCTTTAATGGCATAAAAAATACTCACTGAATATTATTTGTATTGCAGAAAGACTGAAGACAACCTCAGTACAGTTATAGAAAATGGGCAAATGGATTTATACATATGTGAATGTGCAATACATGAAATATATATAATATACAATATATAGTGCATATTATATTGCATATATTGTGTATATAACACAATACACTACTCTACATATGTAACATGTGTTATATATGTATGTAATATATAACAAAATACTATAGAGCAGGTAAAATGAGTAAATTGGGTATATATTTCAATGTCCAAAATGGTAGCATATGACATGTTTAAAGCATGAAAAGTATTACATTTAATACACGTGTATGCAGTAGATGTTCAGGTTGTAGTTTTCTAGGAAAAAAAGGGAGATGTGACACTGGGAAGTATTGAGTTTCTTCCAAAAAAGAGAATATTTCTGGTGTTTTATTATTATTTTTTTCCAAAATATCATTGAAGCAAGCGATATTTTCTAGTGGGTTTAAAATAAGGTGCAATGGAGGGGAGATGAGAGGTGGGTCTGTGTCCATCGCCTGCGGGGCCTGGTGTTAGTGCTGCCATTCTGAGGTGTCACAAAGAGTGATGCAACAGAAGGGGCAGAGGCTTTTCAGAATCTTCTCACTCCAACTCTCCCTCTTGTAGGAGATACACTCAATAAATAAGACACAAATAACAAGATGGTTATGTGTAGCTCCAAGTCTTCCATAACATAGGGAAAGAGTATTTCCACTCGCTCTTTGCTCCTTGGTCAGGGGACATGAGTGGACGGCCAAAGACAAGGAGGGGGACACACTTCTTTTCGAGTTGCTCTGAAGATCCCAGCAGCACTTCCAGTGTTGATGATTTGCTGTCAGAGCAGGAACTCCCTGATGCAAATGGGTACGGTTGTCTGAAACAACTTAAGTTATACAGATCATGTCTGTCATGACTATTAGCTGCAAAATATCATGTTTCCTTCTTGTTTTGAGAAAAATATTGCCAAACATTTCCCTCTGATGCTTTCTTTTCAATCATTGTACTTCCTATGGCATGCCATTTTCTTTCCATGTCACTGGCGTTTAGGTTAATTATAGTGGACTGGGGAGAGAATATAAAAAAGTAACCCTCCCTTTTGTTTTGGGGTGTGTGTGTGTGTGTGTGTGTGTGTGTGTGTGTGTGTGTGTGTGTGTGCTGGTTCTAGAGCTTGAATCCAGGGCCTGAGCTCTGTGTTTTGTGTTAGTACTAGTGCTTGAAGTGTAGGGCCTGAGAGCTGTCCCGTAGCTTCTACACTCAAGGCTGGCACTCTACCACTTGAGCCCCACCCTCTTCTTCCAGCTTTTCAGTTGGTTAATTGGAGTCTTACAGATTTTCCTTCCCCAGGCTAGCTTCAAACCACAATGTTCAGGTCTTAGCCTCCTGAATTGCAAAGATTATAGCTATAAGCCACCGGTGCCCAGCTACCAGCCTTCTTAAAAAGCATTGTTGAAACCTGAGGGCTTACTCAAATTTTCTTCAAAGGGCCAGCTGATGCACCTTGATGAGTGGAACTTGATATATGCACATGTATTACACTCTTGCATGGGAATCGTGTAAATAGCCTCATAGTGGATATACACTTTGAGCTAATAACTGTTTCCCTCAACAAGTTGTTACCTGAAAGCAGACAGGGCCAATTGTCTACTTAGCTGGATTAGTCAAAGCTGCTGCCCATCCAAGCAGACCACTGGACAATAATAGCATAGCCCTCAATAGTAACAATGAAGCACTGTATAGACACAAAAGCACCAAGAAAAATTAAGAGATTGCTTGATGTGTCAGCATATGAACAACAGCAACTGAACAATAATCATACCTTAAATGGCAGAGTCCTAAGACAGGGTGAAGGCCTAGGCATTTTTTTTGGGGGGGGGAGGGGATGGAGAGAGACAGACAGGCAGACAGACAGAGACAGAAAAAAAACCTATAATAGATATGGCAATGTAACCAATACATTTTCAATGTAACCAATGTAACCAATGTAACCAATCATTAATTCAGCCCACGGGAGAGGGGCAATATCTAGGTACTGATGTCTCAGACCTGTAATCCTAGCTACTTAAGAGGCTGAGATTGATTATTGCAGTTTGAAGCCAGTCTGGGCAGAAAAGTGGTGAAACTATGTAAAAACAAAAATATCTCCAGCAAAAAAAAATTATAAATGGAGGTGTGTTCCAAGGGGCAGAGCACCAAAAAAGCCAAGAGAGCTTGGCTAGGCCATGAGTTCAAGGCCCAGTACTAGCACACATATTCAAAGAAAGAGTCTGTAATAACTTCTAAATGAGGTTCTTTAGACAGTGAACCCACCACCACTGTCCTAATGTGACTAATCGTATTTAAGTGGAGTTTGATTTCAAGCAGCACTTCCTGGTAGGTAAGTAGGTTAGGAAAAGTATCTTCTCTGCTGTAGCAATGACCCATTATCCTGGCTTGGTGGTCATCCAGGTTGATTTATGTAGCATGTCTAAGCTATTGAAAGGCTCACTATAAGTTCACTGAACTTTCCCTGTGGTGCTGAGGTGTAGTTTTTCAATTCTCTTTGCCATTACAATTTGAGACACCATGAAGGGCTGGGGATATGGCCTAGTGGCAAGAGACATCATGAAGAAAGTTAAATCCATATATCTAGCTAGGTAAGTTATGAACATTCATGTAAGTCATCTCTTCACTGATAGTTATGCATAATTTCATTTTATAAAATTATTTTTTGTGCTCTACTGAGGCTTAAACTCAGGGCCCCTCACTCTTCTTTGGATTTTTCACTCAAGGCTGGTTGGTGCTCTACCACGTGAGCCATATCTTCACTTCTAGCATTTTACTAGTTAATTGAAGATAAAGAGTCTCCTTGATTTTTTCTGCCTGGGGTGGCTTCAAACTGAGATCCTCAAGTCTCAGCCTCTTGAGTAGCTAGGATTAGAAACATAAGCCACCAGTACCTAGCCTTTGCTGTAGTTTTTTTAGCTCGATAATTAATTTCTACCAAAACCAAAACCCTTTTTCCCTTTTGCTCTATCTATGTTTGAGACTTTCAGATTGTGTACTTTTGCAAGCATTTAAACAATATGAGTTAGGCACATGTAGCTTCAGAGTTTTCTCTCTTTCTGTAGAATCATGAAAACTTTTCTCTTGGTTTCAAAGATAATAGGTTAGAAATTAAGTGAATTTACAGACTCAACCAAGAATAACCAAGAGCAAGAATAAGCAACTGTGGACTTGGGTGCAGTAATCAAGTCCAAGTTAAAGGTTAATAGTAATGGATTACAGTTTTAAATTACTTTTCATGGCTTTTGCTCTTTGTAGGTTAGCTCGATCCTGGAAGATTATCCTAACTCTTGCGTTTACATTGACTTTTCTTCTTGTTGGTAAGTTTTCCCACTAATGATAAGAGAGATTTCAACAGAATGCCTCCAGCTGGGAGAGGGGGATTACAGTAAGTACCAAAAATGGAGTTGCATGTTTTTGAAGCATTTTCATCACTTATCTCTGTTGTGAAACAAATACAAGCTTTCTATAGAAAAAATTAAAAGGCTCCTTTTTCTGAGTTGTACATTGACATCACAGAAGTTGCATTAAACTTAAGAAGAATCTCTAATAGATCACATTTCACCTTGTATAAAGTTGAGTGGCTTAGAGAGGGAGATTTTGACAACAAAAATCTTTTTTTTTAATAGTTGACCCAGGACCTCACATTTTTGGGGCCAGTGTTCTACTACTTGAGCCCTGCCTCCAACCTCCTGTGCCGTTGGTTTTCTGTTCTGTTTTTGTTTTCCACTGGCTATTTTCAAGGTAAGATCCCACTTTATGCCTGGACCAGCTTGGAGTGCAATCTTCATGTCACTGGGAATATAGGCCTGTGCCACTGTGCCCAGCCATTGGTTGACATGCATGGAGTCTTGTAAATGCCTTTATTGTCCAGACTGGTCTCCAATCACCATTCCTTAATCTCTACCACCCAAGTAGCCAAGATTACAGGAATGAGCTAGTGCACGCACTCAAAACTGCACCTCATCACATGGTTCCCAAAGATATCACTGCTTAACATCCTGATTGTGACTTTTGACCTGTGTGTAGTGACATGTACCTGCTTATTTCAGTCTCCACTTTAGTGACTTGGTCAGAGGACCCAGCATTGACAGTAGATTTGTTTGTGTTCAGGACGTTTCTTTCTAAAACATGTTTGCCCAATAATAAATGCTGGAGGGGATGAAGAGAAAGAGGAACCCTTCTCCACTGTTGGTGGGAGTATAAACTAGTACAACCACTCTGGAGAACAGTATGGAGGTTCCTCAAAAAACTCAGCATAGGGCTGGGGATATAGCCTAGTGGCAAGAGTGCCTGCCTCGGTATACCCGAGGCCCTAGGTTCGATTCCCCAGCAACCACATATACAGAAAACGGCCAGAAGCGGCGCTGTGGCTCAAGTGGCAGAGTGCTAGCTAGCCTTGAGCGGGAAGAAGCCAGGGACAGTGCTTAGGCCCTGAGTCCAAGGCCCAGGACTGGCCAAAAAAAAAAAAAAAAAAACTCAGCATAGACATACCCTATGACCCAGCCATACCACTCCTAGGCATCTATCCTAAACAACAGGTCTCAGGATACCATAAAGACATCTGCACATCCATGTTTATCACTGCACAATTTACAATAGCCAAAATATGGAAACAACCCAGATGCCCCATCACAGATGAATGGATCAAAAAATTGTGGCATATGTACACAATGGAATACTACATCACGATTAGAAATGATAAAATAATGGCATTCACAGGAATATGGTCAGATCTTGAACACATAATGTTGAGCGAGACAAGCCTAGAGCACAGAGAACAAAGGCACATGGTCTCCCTGATATGTGGTGTTGGTGGGAGGGGATGGAGATCAGTAGAGACTATATCTGTAAAACAACAAACATCTTTTCAAATGGTATTTCCACATGTTTTGTTCAGCAACTTTACATTATGTCTCTAAAACCAAACAATTACTGAATAAGCAGGATAGACCTATCAGAGGTACACAAGAGCTCGAAAGCTATGTATGTATGATTGTATAAGATGAGGCTAAGCAAAATGAACTCCAAGAGATGGAAACAAGAGGATTTTAAGTACTAGGTGAATTTCCTGTTGTGTACCCCAGGTGGTTACTGTATATATTATTTTGGTACACTGGATTTTGTATATATACTTATCTGAACTAGGGAGGGGAAAGAAAAATGAGGGAGGATGTAACAAATACGACAAGAAATGTACCCACTGCCTTATTATGTAACTGTACCCCCTCTGTACATCACCTTGTCAATAAAATTTAATAAAAAATAAATGTTTGCCCATCATGGGGCTTGAACTCAAGGCCTAGGCTCTGTCCCTGAGCTTCTTTCACTCAAGGATAGTGCTCTACCACCTGAGCCACAGCTCTGCTTCTGGATCCTTTTTGGTAGTTTATTGGACACAAGAGTCTTATGGACTTTCCTGCCCAGGCTGGCTTTGAACTGCTATCCTAAGATCTCAGCTTCCCAAGTGGCTATGCCTGAGGTAACATGCATGTCCTCTAGAAGAGAGAGAGAGACAACACAACAGCCAAGCCAAGGCTAGGAGACCTGTGGATTGTCTTAGCCTTGGCTTGGCTTTTTTCTTTCTGTTCCTCAGTCTAAAACAATAGTCCCTTACTCAAGCTCATGACTCCTTTCACCTCAAATCTGCTGTTAAACAGTGTCAGAACTGTAAAACAGTTGCTCCTGTTAGTCTTTTTCTGTTGGTCTTTGAGCAGAGGACTATTCTTGAGTGTTCTACATCCACCATCTGTCTCTACATAAAATATTTTATAAATATTTACAAATAAGAGGTTTTTTTGTTAATTTGAAACTTCTCAAGCCTTTAGAATGTGAATATGAATTGCATAATAGTCTTTGTTGGCTTAAGCTACTGTGTCAAACTACCTTAGGCAGGGTAGTTTACAAACAACAGAAATTCATTGCTCCCAATTCTGGAACCTAGAAGTCCAAGATCATAGCAGATTCAGTTTCTGGGGAGAGTTGCTCTCTGGTTGGACAGCACCAACTTACTGCATATTTACAAGGTGTAAGTAGCAAGGCAACTAACTTCCTTCAATGCCTTTTCTAAGGGCATCAATCCTTAATCCCATTCATGGAGGTAGAGACTTTGGGACCCAATTACACCCCAATGACCTTATCTCTCCTATGAGGTCCTAATATATTAATTATGGGGAACACTAACATTCTGTCCACAGCAACACTATTCAGGGAGGATCTCATGTGATTGCTTCTGACAGAATACGTTTTAGAAAGTCATGACAGATTAGAACAAACACTTTTGAAAAATAAAAAGTTGACTTTAGGTAAGCTCCCATAATCCTAGATGTGCAGGAGGCTGAGATCTCAGGCTTGTGGTCTGAAGACAACCTGGGCAGACAGATTCTCAAGACACTTATCTCCAATCAAACAGCAAATTGGAGCTGTGGCCCAAGTGGTAAAGTACCTGTCTTGGGCAAAAAAGCTAAGTAAGAGCTCTCAGCTGGCACTTTATCACTTGAGCCATAGCACCACTTCCAGCATTTTGCTGGTTAACAGGAGATAAGAGTCTCACAGATTTTCCTACCCTTGCTGGCTTCAGATTGCGACCCTCAGATCTCAGCTTTCTAACTAGCTAGGATTATAAGTGTGATCCTAGTTCATTGTTTTATTTTTATACTTGCTGACAATTGATTTGAGGTAATGTTCTCATTAACTCAACCCCTTCTCCTTATATGCTTCCTCTTACAACAGAACCTTTTTCCCCTTCCTGATAAGCTTTTTAATCAGCCTTGGCCTTTTCTGTTTGACAGGATTTAGACATCATGAGTGGCTTAAAGACACAGAGTTTCCCCCAAAATCCAAACAATTATATGCCATGATTGCAGAATACAGTTCACGACTACATCATTACCAGGTGATATTTTGCTGAATTACTGCTGCAAGTCACTCCTGTGAGGTTTAGTATATGATTACATCTGGCAGTATATTACCTTTGTCTTGTGTTGGGAATATCTAAATAGAAATAATTTAGGGGTAGAAGTTACTTTAACTGATCATTCAAAGCTCTATAAATACTCTCCATAGCCTCTGATCCCTGCAGGCCCCCACAAGAAATTCCAGCAAAAGGAAATCAGCAAGTGTGTCTTTGCACTGCTACTTGACTCAGTGTAATTGTCTTCTTCACCCCAAAGCTAGTTAGATCTCAGGGGGCTCAGACTGAAGCTAACACTTAATGTCCGCCTATGGCCCACCTAGCATTCCAGATTAAGCCTTGTCCATGTCATGCTAGGCCTCTGGAAGTTAGGGGCAGAAGGCAAAGGGGCAGTGGCCAAGGCTCTAAAGGAAGGAAGGAAGGACAGACAAATGGGCCAGATTGCACCCATGTATTGACCTTTCAACACTCAGTGGCTCCATTCTTGGATCTGATTGGTTCCCAGGGCTTGTGAAAATTTCTACTTCCCGGAACATCCAGAAACTGCTTCATTCCAAAACCTCTTGCCACATGGAGTCCTTAAAGAGGAAGACTGCACAGATATGTTCCCTGCAGCGTCCCAGGCCAGTTAGGAACATCCCCTGGGTGTCCAGAGGTTGATCCCTAGAATCATTCCAACTCGCAAAGACATGGATAGCCACATGGACTGAGAGTCTACCTGCCTACAATATTATCTGCCCTACACCCTAACAAGAAAGGTAGCTCTTTTTCTGACATCCCATCCCAGCTCAAATCCACTTACAGATCAGGAAGGTGGACCAGAAAGGCCAGTACAGCAGCCTGGGGCTGGATGCTTACCTACAATTGGTAGAAACTGAAATCTAAACCCAGACTTGTCCAAGTTCACTTCCTGCAGTGTCCTGAGGACACAGCATAGACTCAGTGGTCATAGATGTCACAGTGAAGAGCGTAGGCTCCAAGACTTCAAATTACTTGCTCCAGAATTTAATGAATTTATATCTAAAATCCTATATTAAGTGGCAAAGTTAATTTATCCACCCAGATGTACAGATTACAACCAGTATTACCTTCTAATATTCATATAGAAGTTAATAAAATGAGATATTTTCATGAGTTTTGCTGAGGGAAGTTGATGGCTATGTGATCAAAATGTATCTCATGAGCTAGGCAATGGTGGATCACACCTGTAATGCTTGCTACTTAGCAAATTGAGGGCTGAGGATCAAGGTTTGAAGCCAGCCTGGGCAGACAAACCTGAGACACACATCTCTCATTAACAAGCAGAAAGTCAGAAGTGGAGGTATGGCTTGCTCAAGTGATAGAGCCTTGAGCAAAAAGCTAAGGGAGAGTGAATGCAAGGCCCTGAATACTAGCCAATAAACAAACAAACAAACAAACAAACAAATAAATAAATAAATAAATAAATGACATTAAATTGCTCAGCAGGAGAAAATATACAGGAGATTTTTCTCCTGTACTCCATCCTGTTTTGATTATGACATTAGTTTACATCAGACAACAGCTTCTGTAAAATATCCCTGTGCACTGTTCTGTTTGAGGCAGAGTGAGCTGATAAGGAGCTGACATTTTTGTTTGTTTGTTTATTGTGCCTGAATCCCAGGGCTTGAACCCGGGGCCTGGGCACTATCCATGAGCTTTTTTGCTCAAAGCTATCACTCAGAGCCACACCTCCACTTCCAGCTTATGCTGGTTAATTGGAGATCAGAATCTCGGGGGGACCTTCCTGCCCAGCATAGTTTTGAACTGTGATCAGCAAATCTCAGCTTTCTGAGAAGCTAGGGTTTCCTGGCATAATTAGGATCCTGAGATGAAATCAGCCTGGTTCAATGCCCTTCTCTCTTGGTTCTTCCCTCCTTTTATTCCTTCAGCCTCAGACTCTGGTGCCCTTAGTATCCTGAGAAAGAAGGAAGGAGGTCACCGTCTTAGAGCTTGCTTTGAATGTCCCTCTCAATAGAAAAGATCAGGGATCATCTTTATCTTCTCAGATATGAAGGATGTATGTTCCCTGAGGACAATATTCCTGTATCTCATGGTGTATATCAATTGTGTGATTTCAAAAGAATAATAACTCAATCTGAGTAAGCAGAATTCAGAATGATTTGTCTTCTTTTTTCAATCTCTTTCCCCTCCTGCCCCCCCAAACCAGGCCAGATTACGTATGCCTAAGGAGCAACTGGAGCTTTTAAAGTGAGTGAGATTTTCTGCTGTGTATCACCGTGGTGCGGGCAAACATGCTGAAGCAGTCTGATAAAAATATAAAACTCAAGCAGTTTCTCTAGAATAGTGTTGCTTGCTTTTTTAAAAAAAGAGTCTTTCCTGGCCATTTTCTCTTGTCCTCCTTAAAAAGGCAAATCTGCTTAAATAGCACATGTAGCTGGGCATGTTCATATATACCTATAGTGTTGGCACTGGTGCTGCTCAGACAGGAGGATCATAAGTTTGAGGACAACTTGGATTAGCTGGCAAGTGCCAGGCTCTGTATAAGATTCTGTCTCAGCAGTAGAGACCAAGTCTGTGAATACTGTATATGTTCTTGATACATTGTATATTGTATATTTGTCTACCTGACCTAGAGAAGGGATAGAAAAACAGGATGTAAGATATCACAAGAAATGTACACACTGCCCTACTATGTAACTGTACCCTTTTTGCACAACACCTTGTAAAAAAATTTGTGTTCAATTAATAAACAAAAAAAAAAAGATTCTGTCTCAGAAGTGGCGCTGTGGCTCAAGTGGCAGAGTGCTAGCTTTGAGCAAAAAGAAGCCAGGGACAGTGCTCAGTCCCTGAGTTCAAGCCTCAGGACTGGCCAAAAAAAAAAGATTATTTAAAAGATTAATTAATTAGGTAAAATAGCACAGCTATGTATACACATACACATATATATTTGTATATATACATGTATGCATGTGTGTATTATATATGCACACAGTTAGGACAAGTTAGAACCAGCTCTGTGTTCTTTTGTTTCTCATTTTTGGCCATAATGGCACTACTGTCTTTCTTTTCTTCTTTATGTTTGAAATGCACAGATACCAGACATTTTCTTTTATCTTGTGATTCTCCATGAACAGGAAGGAAAGCCAGACTTTGGAGAATAATTTCCGTGAAATTCTGTCTTTAATTGAACAAATAGATGTTCTGAAGGCATTGCTTAGAGACATGAAGGACAGCTCACACAATTACAGCTGGGCAACTTCTGGTGATGCCTTACAAGAAGAGGAAAGTCCAGAAGTACTGGATGAGGCAAGCGGGCCGGGGTGTGGGAGGTGGGATGGTAGGGGGATGGGGTGGCCTTGTGTACCAGTCCATTCTTTAGACTATGTGCAAAACTGTGTGCTCACTGGCAAGAGGCTCTGGACTTCCGTGAAATGCTTCCTTTCTTTCACTGGAGCTTGCCCTGGAGCCCCACTCCTTCTTCGGGACTGTTCCACAGGGAGAGCTGAGGACTTACATGTATGTGAGAGGACTTACTTCCCACCAGAAGTATGACACTCCTGTCATCAGCTTCAGGGACAGCAGAGGTAGAGGAGTTTTAGGTTGTGGAATCAAGGTTTTCAGGCTAGAGAAAAGCAAGAGGCATGCATAGGCTAAACTTACATTAATGAAGAACCTTTTTTCCCAAGAGCCATTTGGATACTTACTTTTTGATAACCATAAAAATGATCAACACACCTGGCATTTGTGGCTCATGCCTGTGGTCTTAGCTACTCAGGAGGTGAGATCTGAAGATAATGGTTCAAAGCCAGCCTGGGCAGAAACTCAGTGAAACTCTTATCTCCAAATAACTATCCAAAAAGCTGGAAATGGGGCTGTGGCTCAAAGTGGTAGAGCACTAGCCTTGAGTACAAAAGCTCAGGGACAGTGCCCAGGCCCTGAGTTCTAGCCCCAGGACTGGCACACATGCATGCACATGCACGTGCACACACACACACACACATTATCAATACAGGCAGGCAGCCCCAGGAAAGCATACAAGAAACACATGCAGCTCCAAGATTGCAGTTCAAAGTCAGTATAGGCAGAAAAGTCTGTGAAGTACTTATCTCCCAGTATCCAGCAAAAAGCTGGAAGTGAAGATATATCTCAACTGGTAGAATACTAGCCATGAGCCAAACAGCAGACAGCTCCGAATTCAAGCTTCAGCATCACTACACACACACACACACGCACGCACACACACACACACCTGATATTAATTTAAATAGATGAAAACTAACCTCCTCCCTTCATTTCTTCCTCCCTTACTCCTTCCCTTTCTCTTTCTTTCCCTTTCCTTCTTTCCTTCCTTTTTCTCATCCTTCCATTCCTCCCTCTCTCCCTCCCCCCCCTCTCTGAACTCAGGGCCTATGTTTGCTCTGGGCAATCACTGTGGTGCAGTGGTTAGGATTTTGGAAGAGGCAGCTGGTCCACCATTCTTATGGCCGTGTGGGAGGTGTTGGACACAGCTTTGGTTCCATCCTGTGCTCCCACACTACTGTGAAGGGGACATTGCAAACCCAGGTAGAGAACCAGGTCAAGCATAGCAGGGGAAGCACCCAAATGGTTATTTTGCCAATTGCATTGGGCCTAAGTTCAAGTCAACAAGGTGAGTGGGCAGAAAGCCAAGCAGTGGTTGGAAATTGTTAACTGAAAACTGTTCTGGCAATTATTGCAGGAAATGTCAAACTTGGTACATTATGTACTTAAAAAGCTGAGAGAAGACCAGGTTCAGATGGCTGATTATGCCCTGAAGTCAGCTGGTGAGTACGGAGAGATGAGAAGATGACTGGCAAAACACATTTCAAAAAGGACACTTCAAAGTGGCTTACGATTTTTATTAGAAAAATATGTTTTGTCATAGGGTAACCAGAAGAGTATAGTTAATAAATCTAGATAACAAAGAACTTAGACATCTTAGACATCGTTGTTATTGCTGCTACTGCTGGTGGTGGTGGTGGTGGTGGTGGGGTGTGTGTGTGTGTGTGTGTATCCATGGTGGAACATGAACTCAGGCCTGGGTGCTGTCTCTTAATTTTTTTTTCACTCTACTACTTGAACCACACTGGTTAATTGGAAAGATAAGACTTTCTGCCTGAGTTGGCTTGGAACTGCTATTCACAGAGCTCAGCCTCCTGAATAGCTGGGATTACAGCCATGAGCCACTAGAAGTCAGCAAGAAATGATTATCTTGATTACTTTTTGAATGCAAATTTCAAAGACAAAATTTGCAACTTCATTGTTGTCTTAAATGACAACCAAGAAAGCTGAGATGCATCAATGAAGTTGGAGAAGACAGAAAATGTTTTAAGCTTAGTAGACTTAAGGACATTTTAAAAATCATTACACAAAACAAATATCACATAATATTAGTGATCAGATGGTAGGTTTAGAGGCCACATATTATTCTAAATATTTTCTAATCTAATTTAATTTTAATCTTCAAATCACCCTGTTTGTGTTTAATGAACAGTGTGGAAGGAAAGAGGAAAGGCAGGGACAATGTGAAAGACAACTTAGAAAAAAACAACAACTAGTTTCTTGAATATATAAAAATAAGCAAAGAAACTTAATATGTACTAAAACGCTTTTAAAAAGGAAACTAAACTGGGTGCCATGATTTACATCTGTAATCTTAGCTACTCATCAGGCTGAGACATGAAGGATGGAAGTTCGAGGTAAGCCAGGCAGAAAAGTGTGAACTCCATCTTTAATCAACTGGCAAAATGCCACACTACAGGCATGGTTCAACTGGTGCAGTGTAAGCTGTGAGCAAAAAAGCCAAATGAGTTTATGGTCCTGAGTTCAAGTTCTGATTCTGGCAAAAAAAATCTATGTGTTGGTGGCTCACCTCTGTAATCCCAGCTACTCAAGGAGGCTGAGATCTGAGGATCACAGTTCGAATCCAGCCCAGGCAGGAAAGTCTGTGAGAATCTTATCTCCAATTAACCACTCAAAAACTGGAAGTAGCACTGTGGCTCAAAGTGGTAGAGCACTAGCCTTGAGTTAGAGAGCTCAAGGACAGCGCCCAGACCCTGAGTTCAAGCCCTGCGACCGACAACAAAAAAGGAAACTCTGTGGCTATGGCTATGCCTTTAGTGGTAGAGTACTTATCTAGCATATACAGCACCCTGAGTTTGACCTCAAGCATTGTGTTTATAAGTAAATAAATTATATATTTACTTACATATTTCCATATTTGTAAGTAAAATAGAAATTTCAAAGCTTAGATGCGTCATTGCTCTTTATATTTTAATTAATTAATTAATTTAGTGCCAATATGAGGGCTTGAACTTACTCCCTTGCACTTTTTACCCTCAATCCTGTCACTATACCACTTGAGCCACAACACCAGCTTCCAGCTGTTTGCTCATTAATTGGAGATGTTTATTAGTTTTGTCTACCCAGGCTGGCTTTGAATAATAATCCTGAGATTTGAACCTTCTGAGTAGTCAGGATTATTAGCATGTACCATTGATGTCCTATCATTATTTACTTTTTTGTCATGAATCATTGCCAGAAATTTTGTGAAAAAATACAAAGCAAACAGGACTTCCTGAAAATTATTACAAAGCAGAGGAAATGAAAATTGTCATAGTTTTTCTACCTTTTTCTGAGTATGAATTTTACTTTGCTTTTTAAGTTTTGCAATGACAGGTTTTCAAGGTCATTATTAATTCTAAATGACATGTTTTGAACTGTGGATGTTATTTCTTTATTTTTAAAATGACTTTGTAATTTTAGGAGCCTCTATCATTGAAGAGAGGACCTCAGAAAGTTATAAAAATAGCAAGGCAAAACTGTACTGGCATGGGATAGGGTTCCTAAATTATGAGATGCCCCCCGATACCATTCTCCAGGTAATTGTGATTGACTCTTTTCTAATTTAACACTCGGCTATAATTTATAATGCAAATATGTCTAAACTGGAGGCAACATAAGAGTATCCAAACTTGTTGCCCAACATGAAAACTTACACAGCTTAATCATTCCTCTGCATATGTCTAGTAGTTATAAAATGAGGTTTCAATCCAACATATCGATTTGTGAGTACAGTGCCTCCTGACCAGTGCCACCGCTTCCATTTTGCTCCTTTATTTGGGATAGATCCATCCCCTCAAGTCACTTGGTTCTATTTTCAATACGTACACGGAATCTCACCACTGTATTTGCCCATCCTTCCTCTCAACATCCCTTGGCCTCCCCTCCCCTTCAGTTCTAGCCTCCTCAGGCAAAACATGTTTCAGTTTCTTGATATGGATTTTGATAAGCTGTAAATTAATAGTTCAAAGGGGTTACACCATTGGAGTCCACTCCTTGTGTGTTCCATATTTTAGTTGATTTGTTTGTATAGATATGCATATGGTTTTGTATACATTTTTGTATAAATTATAATCAGTAAATCATCGTTGTTTCATTATTATGTATTCTTTAAAGATCATCAAACTCTTTGTTTCTCAAAACATACGAATTTCACATCTGTAAGTTTGTTTATATCTTCTCTTTTCTATTAAAAATCTCAATCGTCCATCAAATAATTGTGAAAGTGCTTGTCCTATAAATACCAATACAAGTTAAGTGCTATTAAGTCCAGTTAAACAGAAGAAAGTTCCAAATAATATTTCCACTTAACGTTTCAGACCCATTACAAAGGTAAGATGTTGACAGGTTGTGGAGTACATCCTAACTATGATCTGCTGTCTGAAGTTAGTTTTAGTTGTTTTTTTTTTTTTTTTTTTTTTGGCCAGTCCTGGGGCTTGGACTCAGGGCCTGAGCACTGTCCCTGGCTTCTTTTTGCTCAAGGCTAGCACTCTACCACTTGAGCCACAGCACCACTTCTGGCCGTTTTCTGTATATGTCGTGCTGGGGAATTGAACCCAGGGCCTCATATATATGAGGCAAGCACTCTTGCCACTAGGCCATATCCCCAGCCCTGAAGTTAATTTTAAAACAAACCCAAAATTCATACCAGGCTATAGTTTAGATTTAGAAATCACAAACCTCATTTTTCTTCCAAACCACCAGGACCAATATCACCATTATTATCATCCCCTACAACCACTACCATTATCACTACCACCACTACCACCACCATCAGCAGCACCAACATCCTACCATCACCATAACAACCACCGCCACTCATAACCACTACCACTACCAACACCATCACTGCTACCACTGTCACCATTACAATCACCAGCAGAAGCACCATCACCACTACTACTACCATCACTATAACAACCACCATCACCACCATCACTACTACCGCCATCACCATAACAACCACCACCACTACCACCACGGTCACCACAACTGCCATTACTACCAACATAACTACCACCATCACCACCGTCATAACCACAATCACAACCACCATGGTCCCTCCCACTACTGCCATTATCAGCACTGCCACCACCAGATCTTCTAGCTGCCCTCTAGCAGTCCACAGTCCAATGGCACAGTGGCAGGACATCTGCTCATGTGATAAAGAGCCCTGGTTGGCAGAAGCATAAATTTCTCTGAACAACCACCAAACCTAGGAGTATTTGGAAAGGTTTCCTGTTCAAGATGCAATCCTGCCTTTAACTATAGACATGGTAGAGATGGAAAGTCGGTAGGAATTGATGAGCTGGTTGGTTTATATACCTAGAGAAGAGATTAATTCTGTGATTTCTTTGCAGCCGGATGTCCACCCTGGAAAATGCTGGGCTTTTGCAGGTTCCCACGGTCATACCCTAATCAAGCTTGCCAGGAAGATTATACCAACAGCAGTGACCATGGAGCACATATCAGAGAGGGTGTCACCCTCGGGAAACATCTCCAGCGCACCCAAGGAGTTCTCAGTCTATGTGAGTAGCCAGCTACATGTCGTTCAGAGGTGGCTAGAAATTAAGAGCTAGACTCTCAGTTTGATTGCACAGGTAACTAGTTGGGCTTTTGTTGTCTACAAAATGAGAGAGGTGAGCAGGGTACCAGTGGCCCATGCCTATGATCCTAGCAAGTAAGGATGGTAAAGTTTGAGGACTTTGGTTGGAGGCCAGCTTGGGAAGGAAAACCCATGAGACAATTAACTACCAAGAAAATAGAAGCCGGAAGTGGAGGCATAGCTCAAGTGGCAGAGTGCTAGCCTTCAGCAAAAAAGCTCAGGGACAGCATCCAAGCCCTGAGTCCAAGCTCTAGGACCAGAGATTGGGGAGAAAAGGAGTGAGGGGGAGAAAGGGAGGGAGAGAGGAGAGAGAAAGGAGAGAGAGGAAACAGAGAGAGGGAGGAAGAGGAGGAGAGAGGGAGAGAAGAGAGGGGGAAGAGAGAAGAAAGGAAACAGAGAGAGAGGGAGGGAGAGGTGGACAAGATTATTTCTATGGTTTAATTTTAGCTTTTTTACTTATACATGGACAACTAAGGAGTTAGATATTTTCATATACTTTGTAACAGACTGTCCTACCTGTTCCACCCCCAATTCTCATTTTGCAGCTTCCACATGGAATGACTTTAGCTGTTGCTTTAGACGTTGTTTAGATGTTTGCTTCCAGATTCCTTGAACTACTCTTCCTGGGTTCTTCGGTTGGGTTATTATCTGATGACATCCTCCTTCTATCTTCTCAATAGCTTTTTGTGTGACTGAAGAAAAATAGGTTTATGAAGACATATTTCATTTCATCTTTAACTCACTAATTTAAGGTGTGCACTTACATGGCTTTTAGTATCTATGACCTCACTCACCTTTGCAATATCTTTACTATCCCCCAAATAAACCCACAGCTCTTCAGCTTCACCTCCATGCCCTGGCAATCACTACCTACTTTTATAGATATTCTGAACATTTTATGTAATCATATTATTATGGCCATTCATGAATCTTGTGTGCCAGTACTAGGGATTGAACTCAGGCTGGATGCTGTCCCTTAGATTTTTTTTTTCACTCAGGACTAGTATTCTAACACTTGAACCACAGCTTCACTTCTTAGACTTTTGGTGGTTAATTGGAGGGCAGAGTCTGCCAGACTTTCCAGTTCAGGTTGGCTTTGAACCACAATCTTCAGATCTTAGTCACTTGAGTATCTTGGATTATAGGTATGAGCCATGGGTTTCTTTCATATCCCATCTTTTCAAGATTCATCCTAGCACCCTGTCCCTCAGAGATACACAGAATGTCTTGGTGAAGTGTTGCTACTTGAACAACTATACCCATGTATTTCAACCTCTCATTTATTACAATCTCCATCTGTGTTGCTTTCTTTTTAGGGTATCACAAAAAAATGTGACGGAGAAGAAATTTTCCTAGGACAATTTATATATAACAAGACAGAAAACACTGTTCAAACATTTGAACTTGAGGTAACGAGTACCCTGGGAAATATGTTTGGCTTCATTGCTAAGAGGGATTTCCTGGGATGGTTGCATGTGAGGTAGTGTGTGAGATTAATTAGGACTCACACTTGTGCTAAGCAAGCCTCATTGCAACCTCAGTTCTGTGGAATTTATTAGAAAAGGCAGACAATTGCAAAAGCCGTTTCTCAGTTAAACTTGTCTCTCATCTGCTCTATGTGGTTTCTCAGTCCTCCTCCCTTGCAGTACTGAGATCAAGCTCAGCTCCGCACGTGCGAGCTACAGCACCAGCCCTTCCTCTTTTTATTTTTGGGGTTTGGACTTAGAGCCTTGTGCTTGCAAGGCAGGTGTTCGCCCACTTGAGCCATGCCTCTTGCCCTTCTTTGTTTTAGTTACTAGCATGCTTACAAAGTTCATTCTATTCAATTCACCTTGCATTACAGTTTCATCCTTTTCCCTGGGCCAGCTGGGAACTCAATTCTCCTATATATGTAAATAAGTGTGTGTGTGTGTGTGTGTGTGTGTGTGTGTGCACGCGCGCGCCTCCCATGTAGCTAGGATGGCAGTCATCTCAATTCTAAATCTGTTCCCTTGGTATTATTAAGTCTGATAGATACTGTCTCATGTCCCTTGGGTAAAGGGGTTAATGATGCTGTTGAGACGTGGGTGGAGGAAGAAAGGTATTCAGAAAAAGAGAAAATATTTACTGCCATATAATAGGAGTACAAATATGAGAAAAGCTGGGTGCTAGTGGCTCATACTTGTAATCTTAGCTACTCAGGAAGACTGAGTATGGCTTGAAGCCAGCCTGGGCAGAAAAAGTCCATGAGACTCTTAATTCCAATTAACCACCAAAAAGCCAGATGTAGAACTGTGGCTCAAGTGGCATAGCCCTAGCCTTGAGCAAAAGACAGTGCCTAGGACCCGGTTCAAGCCCTGGTACCAGTAGACACACACACACACACACACACACACACACACACACACACACACACACACAGAGAGAGAGAAAATAGCACCAATAATTAATTTTCCTGGGCTTGAACTCAGGACCTTTTACTCCTTCTCAGCGTTCTTGCTCAGGACTGGTCCTCTATAACGTGAACCATGCCTCTGATCATGTAGTACAGGCCTGTAATCCTACCTACTCAGCAGTCTGAGACTTGGAGGATCATGATTTAAAGTAAGCCAAGGCAGAAAACCCTGTGAGATTTCAACCATACATTTTAATCTTCCTGAAACCTACTAAGTTGTGTGAAATACATTTTTATCATCTTGAATTAGCCACAGGAGGAAAATGAAGAAAGGTAAAAAGCCAGAATAAGTTTTTGCCATTTCTAGGCTTATGGTGAAAAGCAAAACAAAACCTTGTTTGTTTGTTTGTTTGTGTGTGTGTGTGTGTGTGTGTGTGTGTGTGTGTTTAAGCACTGGACTTGAACTCAGGGCCTTGTGCTTTCATTTGGTTTTTTCACTCAAAGAATGTAATGCTACCATTCAAGGCAAATTTCCACTTTGAACTTTTGTTTGGTTTCGTTTTTGTTGCCAGTCCTGGGGCTTGAACTCAGGGCCTGAGCACTGTCCCTGGCTTCTTTTTGCTCAAGGCTAGCACTCTGCCACTTGAGTCACAGCGCCACTTCCGGCTTTTTCTATATTTGTGGTGCTGAGGAATCAAACCCAGGGCTTCATGTATACGAGGTGAGCACTTTACCACTATGCCATATTCCCAACCCTCCACTTTGAACTTTTTGGGGGTTAACTGGAGACAAGTCTCATAGCTGGGCACTGGTGGTTCATTTTGTAATCCCAGCTACCCAGGAGTTTTGAGACCTGAGGATCACAATTTGAAACCAGCCTGGGCAGAGACTCTTATCTCCAATTAACCAGCAAAAAGTTGGAAGTGGAGGGCTGGGAATATGGCCTAGTGGCAAGAGTGTTTGCCTTGCATACATGAAGGCCTGGATTCAATTTCCCAGCACCACATATATAGAAAAAGCCAGAAGTTGCGTTGTGGCTCAAGTGGCAGAGTGCTAGCCTTGAGCAAAGAGAAGCCTGGGACTGGGGGGGGAAAAAGTTGGAAGTGGAGCTGTGGCTCAAGTGGGCCGAGTGCCAGCTTTAAGATTCAAAGGCCAAGTTAGAGTGTAGGCTCCGAGTTCAAGCCCCAATACTGGCATACACACATGCACGTGCGCGTGCAACACACACACACAATCTTGCAGATTTTCCTTCCTGGACTGGCTTCCGATTGTAATCCTCCATGTTGGCCTCCTAGGATTACAGACCTGAGCTGCCACCTCTTAGCTGGGACATTTTATGTAAGGGACCTGAGCATCTGTGGATTTGGTACCAGCCAGTAGGTCCCAAAAGCCTTCCTCCCTGCAGAGAGGAGGCATGTTGTCAGAGTAATTGATAGAGTTGTAGAATTTCATCTTTGATTGTGTGGCTGTATTCCTTTAGAGTCACATATTTGTTTGGGGGTTAATTATTTGTTTGTTTGAGATATGGTATCACCATGTTGTGGAGGCTGGCCTTGAACTCCCAATCTTCCTATCTTAGACTTCCAAGGGCTGAGGTTGGAGGTGTACACCACTATACTTGGTTATATATTTGTTTATGAAGCTGGCTCCATAGATACACTTTTCTATTATCATGTTATTTTAAAAATTATATTAAGCAATTATACAGAGGTTTCAATTCAACATGTTGGTTCAAGAATAGATATGCTTTTCATACAGGAAATGTTCTCCTCATCTCCTGGACACAACCAGCAAACAGCACTGAAGCATGCATATTCAGAGCCCATATTACCTTTCTCCCTTTTCTCATTCATTAGAAAATAGTTGTGTTGTGTCAGCATTCATTGGGATTCTTGGTGGTGAATTTCTCCATAATTTCATTTTTTCTTCTTTATTTTCAGCATGAAGCTCCTGAATCTTTACTATGTGTGAAACTCAAGATCCTTAGCAACTGGGGACACCCGCAGTATACTTGTTTGTACCGGTTCAGGGTCCATGGAATCCCCAATGAAGAGACATAGAGGAGTTAGTAGAGGGTGGTAACCATGCAACTAGAATATTCCAGGATTCTTATTCCCTTAGATGAGGCTGAATACAAGATCAGGAATGGAAAAAAAATTCACAGCAGTTCCAACTTGCTAATAAAAAGTGAATGAATTTTACTAATAAAAACACACAAGTAAGTTCAATGTCCTTGTGGTAGTTTGTGAGGATTTATTTATGCTGTAGTTAGAATAGTGAGAGGTGACTTTGTGTGTGTATGCCAGTACTGGGGCTTGAACTTAAGACCTGGCACTCTTCCTTAATTTTTTGGCTTAGAGATGGCCACACTTCGTTTCCCAGCTTTTTGTTGATTAATTAGAGAAGAGAGTCTCTTGGATTTGTCTGCCTGGGCTAGCTTCAAACTGAGATCCTAAGCTCTCAGACTCTAGAGTAGCTGGGATTACAGCACGTGTGGGTAAATTTTTTTTTTTTTTGTGTGTGTGTGTGTATGGTCTTATTCCACGGTCATCTTCATCACATCATCTCATTTATCTCCCTCTGCCATTGTAGCATGGTCTAGAGGCACTGGCCAATGCCATGAGAGAAGAAACAGATCATTTTTTAATTAGTGGTAAAACCAGCAATGAATTCAAGCCATGAATATTGGCAGATAACTTGATGCATTTCAAGAAATTCAATAGTCTTCTTTTATTTATTTTATTTATTTATTTATAAAATTTTATTGACAAGGTGTTGTGCAAAGGGGGTACAGTTACATAATAAGGCAGTGAATAAATTTCTTGTGATATCTTACACCCTCATTTTTCTTTCCCTTCCCTAGATCAGGTAGGCATATACACAATATCCAGTGTACCAAAATCACATACAGTAACCACGTAGGGCATGCCACAGAAAATTCATCTAGAACTTTAAAGATAATGTCAACAATAGAATCCTCCTGTGTCCTTCTCTTGGAGTTGTTTTTGCTTATTCTCCTCTTACATGATCATGTTGAGCTATTGTGATCCACTGATAGGTTTATTCTAGGCCTTTTTATGTTTAGTAGTTGTTTGGTTTTATGTACATAATGTAAAGTCGCTGACCCAAACATGTGGAAATACCATTTGAAAAGAAGTTTGTTGTTTTGCAGACCTGGTCTCTACTGTCCACCTCCCTCCCTAGCAGTCATATATCAAGGAAACCATGCTCCTTTGTTCTCTGTGTTCTAGAAAAGTCTTTTAAAAGTGATAGGATTTTTGAAGTGTTTTTCCCCCAAATACTGTGAAGAGTCTTTGGAGATCATTCTAAGTGGAAACCCATTCCTGACATGAGGAGAGTTCTCAGAAGATACTCATGCATGCTCCGGGAAGGGTATGCATTTCCTCATTCTATATATTATTCTCCTGAATAAAGCAACACATGTTGCCTTTCAGATTTGAGGTTGAGCCTCTGTGCAGTGCTAGTTTCTTTCCCCAGGGAGTATTTTTCTTTCTCCAACATTAACTGCTAACAACAGGACCATAAATAGTCACGTCTCTGACCCCAGGGACTAGTGAAGAGAAGCAAAAGCCCTTGAAAGATGCCAAGCCAAATGCTTGGGCTGACAGCTAGTAAAGGCATGCAATTTAGCCATGAAGAGCTTACTATCTCTGAAGCTATAAAGAAGCCATTCTGCTAGATCCAAACATGCATATCCTACCATTTTATATGCATGCGCACTTATGGATTAGTGTAGTTCATTTTTAAAGACATGATTAGGGTAGGAAATTACACTCCCCAATAGGCAAAACTAAGCAACAGCATCAACACTAGGCCCTTAATCATTGTGTGCCTGAATATTTAAAATCAGAAGGCCATTTACCAACGACTTGGTAAAATAACATGAACATACGTTGCACTAGAAAACTCTGCTGGTTAGTTGAAAATCTTAGTCTCAAGAATTTGCTTTCCAGAGCTGGCTTCAAACTGTGATCCTCAGATCTCAGCCTTCTGAGTGTAATGGGGTCCCCCCAAGGGAGGGGATCACAAGGTAATAGGGCCCAAGGGGGGGAATCCCCCATCCCTCCAAGATTCCACCACTCAGAGACAGTCTCAAGTAAAAAGATGGATTTATTGGGGAAGTAAAAAGGATACTGGGGGCTGAGGATATGGCCTAGTGGCAAGAGTGCTTGCCTCGTATACATGAGGCCCTGGGTTCAATTCCCCAACACCACATATACAGAAAACGGCCAGAAGTGGCGCTGTGGCTCAAGTGGCAGAGTGCTAGCCTTGAGCAAAAAGAAGCCAGGGACAGTGCTCAGGCCCTGAGTCCAAGCCCCAGGACTGGCCAAAAAAAAAGTATATTGACCAGCCAGCATCACGGCCCAGACTTGGGAGCTGGGATTGCGCACCCTGGGCCATGCTTGGGGTCGGGTTATAAAGGCAAACACTACATGGTCAAGCTTGCCACACGCAGGTGGCCAATGAGGTCACAGCACTTACAGAGCATGCTGGGTCACTCTCAGGTGTCCAATGGAGTTACAGTCTGCCTCATAGCAACTGTTTGAACCAACCTATCACTTTAGTTAGGCTTGGTGCGGATTTTGGGGGGTGGGGGGCTCACTTGATGCAGGCGGATACACTTACTCATGGGGGAGGGGGCACCGGTTTAACCTTGAACGTTCCACTACTCAGGTGGTCAAGCAGTTTACACAATGTTATCACAGCAAAGGGGAACTTCCCTGGATAGGGCCGGGGAGATCTTAGTGAAGATGGAGTCAGCTTCTGCTCTCTTTAATCGGAGATGGAGTCAATCTGACACCCCTCAACAACCAGATCTGACCTCCATATTACACTGAGCAGCCAGGATTACCGGCCTGAGCCACCGGCTCCCAGCTAAGCATCCCCTCTTTAAGAACTAATCAGTAAAACATTCAAATTTTGAAAATGGCTAAACGAATTTTCAAAATCTTAAAGTTGTACATTGTGGTGGATAATGAGACAAAAAGAGAGGGGCAGAGAGGGAGGAGAGGAGGAGGAAGAAGACAAAGGAGAAAAAAAGAGAAGAAATGAAAAAGAAATGGAAAGAAAAAAGAAAAGAAGACAAGCCAGGCCTTGGGTGTAGTGGGCTGGAAGCAGGCTGTGTCTGCTGTGTCTGCTGTGTCTGACCCAGGACCTCTGGCCGCGGAACTGAGATGCACGCGGGCGCATTTCCGGGCGGGCCCATTTCCGGTCGGGCGCGGTTCCGGGCAGCGCACATTCGGGATCGGCGCCGCTGCACGGTGGAGAAGGTCCGCAGCCATGAAGTTTCGGGCCAAGATCGTGGATGCGGCCTGTCTCAATCACTTCACGCGTGAGCCCGGGAGGCTGCGGGGACATGGTCGGGACGGGGTGGAAGCGGGCGAGGGCCGGAGGTGGCCTTGAGGGCGGAACGGTGCTGGGGCTGCCCTGGCTCCAGGGCCCTGTGCGCTTCCCTACCCGACCCGGCCTCGGCCCCGGCTCCTCCCACCGCCCGCGCTCCCGGCGATCCGGGTCTCGCCTGGAGTTCTCTGCCGCGATCGTAGTACTTACTCCGATTGTGCCAGATGTGTGGTACCTGGTCCGTCTCTGAGCCTCAGTTTCTCTTCTGAGCCCTGCATGCCCAGCGCAGTGGCTGTCGGGAAACCTGCGTGATGGCAGCGGCATCGAAGAACTGTGTTGAGTTGGATCTGAGGAATTAGTTCTTCATCCGTGTGCAGCCCTTTTTTTGTGTGTTCCGGTCCTGGGGCTCGAACTCAGAGCCTGGGCGCTGTCCCTGAGCCTTCTGCTCTAGGCTAGCGCTCTTCCACTTGAACCACAGCCACTCTGGTTTCTTGTTGGCTCATTGGAGGTAAGAATCTCATTGATCTGGCTTGGAACCATGATCCTCAGAGCTCAGCCTTCTCAATGGGCGAGGAGTACAGGCGTGAGCTAACATTGCCTTTTATAAAAAAGTATTAATATGGTTTAACTATTCTTTCTAACCTGATGCTCCACAATTTCTACAGTGCTCCCACCAAAGTCACCAAGGGTCTTTTTAAGTGAGAGCAAGAGGTCAAATCTAGCACCTTTTAGTAGTGACTATACAAAAGGGAAACATCACCACAGCCTTAAAAATAAGTTTTTCTTTCTGGTCAATTTAGAACTTTATGTAAGCTTTAATGTTGTAAGAGAATCCATTTATGAAATTTAGCTGCACAATCAAATTCACCCAAGAAAGTGTTGAGTAGAGATTAAGTCACAGATAAAACATTTAAGCAAAACCTAGATAACACAGGAGAGTACTCAGGAAAGTATGGTTATCTTGTATTTCTATAATAAAACTCATGGTTCTGCAGTTCCTTATTGTATGCCAATTTATGCCCAAGTTGAAGGACAAAAAAGGCAACAATTTCTAAACTGATGGTATATATTTCTTTACAATTTTCAATATAAGGCCATTTATTAAAATAGAGAAGATGAAAATAAAGGCAACGGAAAAATTCAAACTTTCACAATTAAAAAAAATCACAATCTTAAAAATAATTTTGGCTGGACTCTGGTGCCTCACACCTGTGATCCTAGCTACTCAGGAGGCTGAGATCTGAAAATCAGTTTGAAGGTAGTCCAGATAGGAAAGTCTGTGAGACCCTCATCTCTAATTAACCACCAGAAGACTGGAAGTGGCTCAAAGTGGTAGAGTGCAAGCCTTGAGCAAAAGAGCTCAGGGACAGCAGCCTGGTCCTGAGTTCAAGCCCCAGGACTGACAAAAGAAAAAGTAGGCTGGTATTGGTGGCTCAGGAAACTGAGATCTGAAGACCAAGGTTAGAAGCCAGCCCAGGCAGGAAAGTCCAGTAAGAGTCATCTCTCCAATTAACCGCCAAAGAAGCCTTAAGCGGAGATGTGTCTCAAGTGGTAGGGTGATAATCTTGAGCAGAAAAGCTCAGGGATGGCACCCTGGCCCCATGTTCAAGCCCCAGGAGTGGAACCACAACAAAAAGAGTACAAAAGTGTTAGAAGGGTTAGAAGTGTTCTATTGACTAAGATGTCAATTTATAATTTAGAATAAATCTTTGTATAGTATAACATTTTCACTGGTTTTATCATACACTTATTTCATACCATCATTTGAAAATGGGTCATGTAAAGAGCAATTTTCATTCTATAAGTTTCATTCAAGTTAATGTTTAATGTATACAAGAAATAGAGTTTTAGTGCATACAAAACACAGCAGAGGGGCTAGGAATATGGCCTGATGGTAGAGTGCTTGCCTCATATACATGAAGGTTTCCCGACAGCCCTGGGTTCAATTCCTCAACCCTACATATATAGAAAAAACCAGAAGTGTCCCTATGGCTCAAATGGTAGAGTACCAGCCTTGAGCAAAAAGAAACCAGGGCAAGGACAGTGCCCAGGCCCTGAGTGCAAGTCCCAGGAATGGCCAAAAAAACCCCACAGTGTCATGCAAAATACTAAGAGATTAAAGAAAATATTTCACATTGTGATTATTCTGCACAGTTAATGTGCATTGTAGTAACTCCTCTCTTTCCCTCTTCTCTAGGAGTCAGTAACATGATCGCCAAGCTTGCTAAAATCTGCACCCTCCGCATCTGTCCAGATAAATTGAACTTCATTCTCTCAGACAAGCTGGCCAGTGGAGGTGTGAGCATGTGGTGTGAGCTAGAGCAGGTGAGCAAGAGGCTCCTGGAGGCCCTCAGACAACTCCTGTGGCTAGAGAGCCCACAGCTGCCTGTTTTCTTCCTTCTGGTAGGAGAACTTTTTCAGCGAATTTCAAATGGAAGGTGTCTCAGCAGACAACAATGAGATTTATTTAGAACTAACATCGGAAAACTTATCTCGAGCCTTGAAGACTGTACAGAATGCTAGAACCTTGAAAATCAAGTTAACCAATAAATACTTTCCCTGCCTCACTGTCTCTGTAGAGCTGGTGAGTAACAGAAACAGGGTTTCTGAAATTTTCTACAGGGGTGTTGGACTGGGGAAAATAGGAAGTTGTAAACCTGTTTGCTTTTTTCATTCAGCCTGGTCATGTTCTATTTCACAAGGCTATAATGAGTGTCTCCTGTAGTTTGATTTCTTTGCTTTCTTAGCAGTACATTAGTTCCGCTGGAACTTCTAGGGCCTTAATTGTCTTGGTTACTCCACTTCTCAGCTACTTAGCCCAGAGTAGAACATGCACATCAATATGGGAGAGTGGACTTTGAATGGAATTGAGAACATTCCACTTAGAATTGGGATTTCAAAGTTTTTACTCTCAATTCTTTGGTTTTAATTTTGTTTTCAATAATGACAGAAAACAGTTGTTGTTGTTGTTGTTTTTAAAGAAAATCTCTTTTCCTAGCAGTTATCTGGCTCAAGCAGCAATCGAATTGTGACACATGACATCCCCATAAACGTTATTCCTAGAAAATTGTGGAAGGACCTGCAGGAGCCCGTGGTTCCAGACTCTGATGTAAGTGATGCTTACAGTTTTGTTGTCCAATACCATTAAAAGGCTAGACCTGAATTTTCCAGTTTATGAAAAGAAAGTGATATTCCTTGCTTGTTTCCTGGGACGGAGCTTGATCTCAGGGTCTCACACTTGCTCATTCATGGCTGGCACTCTACCACGTGAGCCTTGTCTTCAGCCCAGCTTTTTGCTGAGTAATTAGAGATGTAGTCTTGAGGACTTTCCTGCTGGCTTTGCACTGCAGTCCTCTAGCCCTGTTTCCTGAGTAACTAGGACACACATATGAGCCACCTATTCCTGGCATTCTTTTTAAAGAATTCCCTAAAAAAAGAAATCTGCTGTTTGTCATTTGTTACTTACAGAAATCCCTTCAAGAACTGTTGTACGCAGTGGAAACACCATAGACATAGCACATAGGAGAGAGACTCCCTTACTTAGTAATGGCCTTTGAACAAAACAAAACTGAAATCATACTTGAAGACAGTCCATAATCATTAGCATTCTCAACCTTTGCTCCTGCTCTGTGCTTGGTAGGCCTTGATGAGGGGTATGTGTAGGAGGACCACTGAAGGCATTTTTTGTGGTTTAACAGTTTGGGTTAACTGTTCTGCTAAGAGAAACCCAGAGCCACTGGAAATAAAGATGACACCAGAGGGTCTCTTGCTCTCCTCCTCCTCTTTTTTTTTTTGGCCAGTCCTGGGGCTTGGACTCAGGGCCTGAGCACTGTCCCTGGCTTCTTTTTGCTCAAGGCTAGCACTCTGCCACTTGAGCCACAGCGCCACTTCTGGCCATTTTCTGTATATGTGATGCTGGGGAATTGAACCCAGGGCCTCATGTATACAAGGCAAGCACTCTTGCCACTAGGCCATATCCCCAGCCCTCTCCTCCTCCTTTTTTAAAAAAAACTTTCAAGCTAGTACTGAGGCTTGAACTCAGGGCCTGGGGTGTTGTCCCTTAGCTTTTTCACTGAAGGCTGGTACTCTGCCACTTGAGCTACAGCTCTACTTCAGGCTCTCTGGCGGTTAATTGGGATAAGAATCTCAATGACTTTCCTGCCCTGGCTGCCTTTGAACACAGGTCATCCTGTGTCAGCCTTCTAAGTCACTAGGCTTATGGGCATGAGTCACTAGCTCCTGCTGGTTCTTTACCTCTTGCTCACAACTTATTTATTGACTTTCACTAGAAGACATCTGCCTTGGAAAATGCTGGCATTTTGCAAAGAGCTGTAGGAAATAGAGCCCCAGGTGAGTTGCAGTACTCCTTGCATGCAGTACAGAAGAGGCCCCTGAGTCCTGGGTACAAGCTCTCCTCAGAGGAAGGCTTTCTGCTAAGGGCTTACTTTTAACTCCCGGAGGATCTGTTTATAGGCATCTCAGCTGAAGTGCTGTGGTCCTTAAAGTAAAAGAATGTCTCTGGAGATTTAGTTGCCTGGGTAACCAGAGCCAGGCATTTTAGATCTTCAGTTTGGCTCGAATACCTGTAAGTCAATGAGGCTTTTCTTTTCATATTTAGAAAAAGTTTATTCACAAATTTTAAAAACAATTTCAGTGGCTTACACCTGTAATCCTAGCTAGTCAGGAGGCTGAAATTTTGGTTCAAAGCCAGCTGGGGCAGAAAAGTATGGGAAACTCTTATCTCCAGAAAACCACCAAAAAGCTGGAAGTGGAGCTGTGGCTCAAGTAGTAGAGTACTGGCCTTGAGCAAAAATGCTCAGGACAGTGCTCAGATCCTGAGTTCAAGCCCCAGGACTGACACCAAAAACCAAACCAAACAAACAAAAATTAAAACCCAGAATTCTTGAGCGCATATGAATCCAGTATTAGTTATTGAGCTCCTGCCACTAGTGAATATATTAATATTTTTAATATTTAGGATTTTTCTTACTGGTTTTATAGGTTAGTATTTATTTGCCACTCTTGAAGACTATGAAGAATATTGTGGAAAAGATGAAAAACATCAGCAATCACCTTGTAAGTTGTAACTTTTTTTAACAAAAAATCTTGAGTGAGGTCTAGTTTGCACGAACTGCCCTTCCTGGAAAGCAGCCTGCCTGTGGCTGGAGTTGCAGGTGCCCTGTGCCTGGTAGAGGATGCCCCATCTGTGTGGCCTGACTTGGAAGATGGGCCTGCTGAGACCATGTCACAGTGGCTCGTAGAAACCAGTCCTACTGTTTTTCAGACCTCATTCTCTGGGGAATCCCTCTGATCTGTCCTTAATCCCCATGGTTATATTTATGTTAAGGGTGTGTTTGGTGGTTTTAATGTTCTTTCCATACATCGTAAGCAGAGTGCTACATCTTTTCCTTTTGGTTTTGTTTGTGCTGATCCTGTGTGTGCTGTGAGGCTCTCTGTCCTCTCCTGAACTGCCAGCCTCTGCAAGGAGCTCTCCCCTCATGTGTGTTTGATCCCCACATCATGCATAGGAACCACATTTCTTGGGGTTACGGAATGAATTAGTGGTGTGGTTGGGAGTGGGTGCTGTGTCCTACCTGTCATCCAATGAGCTATGGACAGAGGCCCCACATCCCAGTCGTGAGTCCAACAGCGCTGGCAGCTAGCCAGTGGGCACTTTTATTTGTGTTTTATTTTCTAATGGTCTCCTGCAGCCACATTCACAGAAATACCACAGTATTGCAGGTGATGGGGACTGTGTGGATTGTCCTTATGCACATCTGAGATCATCCTGAATCCTCCTTTCACTCATCCCAGAACTACATTTCCTGTGTCTCTGCATTTTCCACAAGTGACTGTCCACTACAGTTTGCAGCTGCTTCATGCAATGTCTTAGATCTGTCATCTCCTAGAAAGCACCGAGCCATTGTCACAGTTGTTTCGACCTTTCCCCACTGCCTGGTGGGAAGCTTTCTACTGAGCTGTCTTGTATGTGCTGTACATCTGTCACTGTCTTGTATTCCTCTTGAACTGCTAGCCTCTGAAGGAAACTCTCCCCTAATACTTGTGGCAGTACCCAGGGTCAAACTGTCATTTAGGTTATAATCAGTGCTGCTGCATGGGTCAAGAGTGACAGTTTCAAGGGATCTTTAGACTATAGAAGTTACTCGTAGCCAGGTGTAATGACAGTTTCAAGGAGTCTTTAGATTATAAAAGTTAGTTGTAGCCAGGCGGTGGTGGTTCATGCTTATAATCCTAGCTACTCGAGAAACTGAGATCTGAGGATTGTGGCTGGAAGCCAGACCAGACAAGAATTAACCACCCCCAAACCGGAAGTGGAGCTCAAAGTAGTAGAGTACAAGCCTGGAGCAAAAAAGCTCAGGGACAGCACCTGGACGGCCCCCCACTACCCCACCCCCCAAAAAGTGACTTGAAGCCTAGGAAGTGTTCTTAGGCCATTTCTTTCCGCACTTGGTAGCAGTGCTGACGTTGTGCTCATTTGGAGAGCATTTCCCATGTAACTTAATCTTCACAGAGCTTACTGAATCCAGCATCTGCTTCTTGTGAACAACTGTGTGTGATCTTGACCTGGGGTCTGCTTGCAGCTGCCGTGGTGTTGAGCTAGTTGTCAGGCTGGCTCCTTTGGGCATATCTAGGGACCTCAGAAGGTTCAGAGTGGCCCTGGGGAGAAGCTGGGCAATTAATGTTAGGATCTGTTTGTTTGTTCTTTCTGTTCTGTGAAAATGAGTCAGCAAAATAGAAAGAACGGAGGGGAGGTAAAATAATCAGACAGTTCCTCCATTTTTGGGGGTACTATAAAGACACATGGAGAGTGGCAGCTGTGGAGTTAGATTAGCCAAAGGCAGAATGGCTCTGCACCTGCCTGGGTCACAACAGCTCTGCCTTTGGAGATCAGAGGCAGTGGAATTGGGAAAGTGGGTGAGACTCCTCACATTCCCCTGATTTCATGCAAGGAAGGAGTGGGCTGTATCTGGCTCATGGAAGGAAAAGGAACAGGGCAACCAGACATTCCTGCCTGGTTCTTAGTCATTGCTTCAGACAAGACGTGTGAGTCACCTACATAGAGGTTAGGGTGCTAGAGGTTTAGCTGGGGTCTAGCCTTGCTTTTCTGACCAGCTCCTAGCCACGCCTGTGCTTGCCTTTCTTCAGATGTGTCCTGTGACAGTGCTCAGTGATGTGTGCTGTGAGTGACTTCACACGGGAGGAGAGACAGAACGAGGGGAAAGGGGAACTGTTCAAAAAGAAGTGTACACATTACTTATGTAACTGTAACCCCTCTGTACATCACCTTTACAATAACATTAAAAAAAAGAATGAGAATGTGGCATGGGGTGACAGGTTGACAGGTATTGCATAGTGTTGACAGGTACTGGATGTGTGGAATATGGCATGGGGTGATGGGTTAACAGGTACTGGATGTGTGGAATATGGCATAGGGTGACGGGTTCACAGGTACTAGATGTGTGGTGCAGGAGAGGCGGCTCTGGTGAACTTGGAACTGGTCTTTGTCTAGCATGGGAGCAGCAGCAGGTCAGTGATGGAGTGTCTTTCACTTGTGAACTTAGAAAGAGTTCATGGTAGGCAGCCTGAACAGTTCACTGGCACTCACTAAAGGGAGTCACCAAAGTCAGATCTTAGTTTCACACTCAGGGCACTTACCCTTACACTCAGGGCACTGGCTGTGTAGATGTGGGTAGCAGCATTTTGAAACAGACACGAGTGACTGATATTCAGGGAATTGGTTGGTTGTTACTTCTTTCACGAAATTGAATGCTTAACTGTACAGAGAGAGAATGTGTGAACCTGAGGTGCATCCCATTCCAGGTGGCTTTTTATTATTTCTAAAACCACTTTTTTAGGCCCTGAGAATTTATGGATTTGAGTTTTTCCTTGTTTGAAACAGATGAGCAGATGTCATGTGTCACCACTCAGATGTACACAAGGGTTTTTTGTTTTTGTTGGGTGTGGAGTTTGAACTCAGGGCCTGGGCACTGTCCTTCAGCCTCTTTGTGCTCAAGGCTAGTGCGCTACCACTTCAGCCACAGCACCACTTCTGGTTTTTTAGTGGTTAATTGGAGATAAGAATCTCACGGGAGCTTTTCTGCCCATGCTGGCTTCAAACCTTGACCCTCAGATTTAAGCCTCCTGAGTAGCTAGAACTACAGGTGTGAGCCACCAGTGCCTAGCACACAGGATTGTTTTATGAATCTTATTTCAATCGAGTATGGTTCCAGATTAGAGGAAAGTGGGCTAAGAACTGTAACATTTTTGGGAGTAATGAAAGAGAAAAGCTAAAAATGAATAGTTTTTAATTCAAAGGTAAGTGTACTGGATTAGCAGCAAGTGACTGGGTGGTGGGGGGGGAGCTATTCATAATGTGAAAAGCTCAGCAATGAGAGCCCACCCAGCTTCAGAAGTCCTTTTTTGTTTTGTTTCTGGAATGAGAAAGATTCAAAGATAAGCAGTTTTAAGTATGATGAGGACTGTGAGATATTTCCAAAATAGGGACATCCCCGGGGCACTGTGAAGAGCAGCCCACATGAGGACAGCAGCCAGCTGCACTCACCTGTCTGGTTTAGGCTGTCCACCCATAGTGCTGGCTGGGGGAATGCTTACATAAAGGGCACACGAGCTCTCCGCAGACCTGCCTGGCTTCACAGTGGGAGATAACCCGCATCTAGAGGAGAAATCAGCAGATTATGAGCAGGTCGGCAGTCTCAAAAAACCTATGTGGTTATTTGGGGACGGGACTGTGAAGACCCCTATGGGGACGGACTCAGAGCAGGGAAATGGATCCAAGAGGAGCCTGATGGAGAAGGGAAGGGAGGCAGGCCTCAGCCACACTGCATCTTCCCAGTCCTGCTAGCCTGACAGCACCCCAGATGAGTCTGGAAATGGCATTTTCTAGCATCTGGGCATGGTTTAAAGTAAGTGGTCTGTGTGTGGTGAGGGCAGATGGTTGGGCACATTTGTAGAACACACTGCACTCTGCCGGGCTTGCCAAGAGTCTTCAGGCCTCAGGTTTGCTATTACACCTTGGGTTTTTCAGAATGTCTTTTTATGTGATTCAATCACATTCCTTTACTAAGGGGTGCTACTTCCTTTAGGAGGCATTGGAGGAGTTGGAGGCATGTCGCAGTTGCTTGAGTGCTAGCCCATGAGTGAAAGCAGCCACAGGTTTGAGCACCTGAGTTTGAGTACTGGTTTCAGACCTGGGGTGGTGAGGGAAGAGTGGATAGGAGCGAGGACCCAGGTAATTTTCTGGCTTTATAACCACAGAATGTTAAGACATGCAGCCTATCCTGTAATCACCTCCCAGGCTTTCTGAGATCCATTCCTCATTTCCCCTGGTGACATTTCTTCTCTTGGTTCCCAGGGTGGCTGTCCTGTTCAGGTGGGGTCCTCGCTTCACTTTGTGCTTCTGCTGTAAGGGAGCCCCCATCTTCTGCCTCCCCCAGAACACAGGCGCTGTCCTGTAGATGGACCAGGTGCCTGCTGAGTCCCCTGCTGAGACGACTGCTCCCACTTCATTGTCTGAAGGGCTCAGAGTTCTGGGCTCCGGGGCCTTGTCTTTCCTGTTGTCCACAAGGAGGGCCTTGGTGAGCCCAGAAGCCAATGTCAGGGTTCTGTTCTTTTGGCCTTGTTTGCTCTAATGTCAAGACCATCTTTTGATATCCAATTTGCAGGTTATTGAAGCAAACCTAAATGGAGAATTGAACTTGAAGACAGAAACTGAATTAGTATGTATTACCACTCATTTTAAGGGTCTCGGAAACCCTCCGTCAGGTGAGTTTTCTTGTGGGTGCTATTTGTTTTTGCTAAATTGTTTCAGATAATAGGCATTGAGTTCCCCTAGTGTGAGAAAGTTGGGATTATGTGGGCTTTGGTCTTAGGGAAGGAGCGAGGTTGGGCTGTCTATCCTAACACCGAGGGGATGGGCCACCAGCGGCTGGGGGGCTGCACAGGCTCCTGCTTGGAGTTCATGTGCCAGGTATCCTCTAGGATCAGATTCCTCTGTTGCTTCCGTGTCTCCTGCCACGGAGTCAGAAGGATAGGTTCATTGTTTAGCCATTCCAGTTAGATTAGCAGGTTCAAAATACATTTTCCATCTCTTACCCAGTCAGCAGTGAAGAGGGGCTGTTCACCAGCTTGATGCAGTCAGCCCAGGGGGTTGGAGGCCAAGCTGAAGCAGAGGCAGGTACAGGACCCAAGAAAAGTATCTGCCAAAGATGGGAACACCATTTTCTGATGTGAGTCTATTCCCACACATCAGCTAGGCCCAGGCCATCCTGAAATTAAAGTACGTTTATGCCTATACACAGATGTGAGTCTAATCTTGCAAGGAGTTTTTATTAAAGAGTGAAGGATATAGATCTCAGCAGGCTGGACATTGCTGTGTGAAATAACTCACTTTGTGTAATAAAGACAAAATGGGACTTAATTTTCTCTACTTTCTCAGGAGTTGCTAGGCTGTTTTCTTTTTGTGTTTTACTTTAGAGTGGGAGGCCTTGCATTAACTATGGGTATTTTCAGGTTTTAATTTCATAGTGAATATCAAATACAATTTTTTTGACCTACAAGGGAAATTGAAGCATATTTCAAAGTGTCGCAAAGTGAAGATATCTTGAAAATTACTCTAGTATTTTAAATAGGACTTAGCAAGTGCTTGTTTAATGAGTGACATTTACAGTACAGGTTGCAATATTTCCTGTGGGGTACAAAAAGAAGTAGGAAGGTGAATCATTTATTTAAGCAAATATGCCTCTGGCTACGTACTTAAAAATACTCCTGTGTTTAGCCTCTGAGAGCTGTGGAGACAGATGCCCCGAGGAGATGACCGAGGTGCACATAGACATCAAGAAGCTCCTCCAGTTTCTCGCAGGACAGCAAGTGAACCCTACAAAGGCTGTGTGCAGTGAGTTTCCTTGCATCAGTCATCTCTGGTCTAATATTGTAGTATCACATGCAGTCTTAAAAGCACTAAATAAGCTTTCTTGAAGAGCAGGCCTTCAAAGTGATCTAGGTTCTGAAGTCCCTAGAAATAGCGGCAGGGATGTCTCAGTGGGGCTCGGGGCTTGGGCCTGCATTGGCGGGTGGGTGGCTTCATGTGACTGTGGGATAGTGGCCATGCCACAGACATGCTGTCACCAGGACAGGACCATCTGCGCCTAGGCTTATCGGGTTTTGAACACTCAGAGTTCCACACGCAGTTTTGCTGAGGTGTGAATTACCTTTGTGTTGTCTTACTTCCTTTTCTTGTACACCTGGACTGTGTGTACTTCAGGAGACTCCTTGCTTGCTGATTATTCCTGGCAGTCTTGTGTCAAGTGGATTAGCTCTAGTCCAAGGCCAGTACTTGCCTGGGCCCCTTCATCTATGGAGTAGGGCATCTTTTCAGGAGCTTCCCAGGGCTCTTTGTGTTTCTCCCAGAAGGAGGAGGATGGCCAGGGCATGCATCATAAAACTTTAACTCCTTGCTGGGCCCTGGTGGTTCACACATGTAATCTTGCTACTCAGGAGGCTGCATTCTGAGGCTCATGGTTCAAAGCCAGCTTGGGCAGCAAAGTCTGTGAGACTCATCACCAGTAAACTATCCCCACAAGGCTGGAAGTGGAGCTGTGATTCAAGTGGTAGAATGCTAGCCTTGAGAAAAAGAATCTCAGGAACAGTGCCTACCCCCTGAGTTCAAGCCCCAGGTCAGGCACAAAAAAAACAAAAAGCCTTTGCTTCTTTAGTACACTTTTAGAATAAACAGAAACTTCTAGGTAGCTCTGTAAAGGACCAGCCCTTCTACAAGAGAAACGCAGAGAAACCACAGAAGAGAGCCAAAGAGAGAGCACACAAGGGCCAGGGCACCAGGGCTCTCAGAAGGTGTTCAGTGGGGCATGTGCTGCTCCTGTCCCATGGTGCAGGGGCCTGAGGGACACCTGGCCCTGCATAAGTTCATCACTCACTGGTAGGCAGTGGTGTGGACTGAGAACAGCACTAGTTTGAGGAGATGTGGTTTTCTAGGAAGCCTATCTCCTGGGTTTCCCCTGTGGCCTAGGCTGCTTCTCTCTCTGACCTTTGAGGGTCGATGTTGCCTGCACTAATAGGACCTCTTTAGGTACCCTGTAGAACACAGATGCCTTCCATGGGGTGGGGGAAATTCAAATATTTGTGCTGCTGTAGGTCTTACAGTAGTTTAAGCCAGGCACCAGTGGCTCACACCTGCAATCTTAGTTACTCAGAAGGATGAGATCTGAGGTTCAAGACCCAAAGCAAGCCCGGACTTGTATCTCCATTTAGCTCTGGCTCAAATGGTAGAACACTAGCCTTGAACAAAAAAGCTCAGGGGTAGCACCCAGGCCCCGAGTTCAAGCCCCAGGACCGGCACACTAGATAAAATAAAATCGTGTTTTGTTCTGTTTTTCTCCCCAGATCTTGTGAAGAACAGGATTGTTTACTTTGATTTGCTTCATGAAGATGTCTCTCTTCAGTATTTCATCCCAGCCTTGTCCTAGTGCCATATTTGGGTCGTGGAAGTGGAGATGACACTGAGTTCTGACTGGCAGTCTGGTCTCACAGCACCACAGAGCCTTGTGTCCTGCTTCTTTCTCCTTCTATAATAGGTTAAGTAAAAGTTAAGGGAACAGTTGTTACTTCATAGGATTCATGTCTGGGTTTGTTTTGGGTTTATTGTGCTTTTAAGACATTGAAAAGAACGTTGGAATGTTTTTTCTCCTGTTTTTGTGGCACTGACTGTTGAAACCAGGGCCTGTGCATTCTACCACTGAGCTGCTCCCCCAGACATTCAGACTTCAGACAGCAGGTTCTTATTGCAAGTGTAAAAATCCTCACATGTGAATTGGTATTGCAGTCAGAGTTTGCAGGGCAGTATTTGGTATTTCCCTCGGGCTCAGCCTCCAGCACAGTGCCTGGTGCCCCATGGCTCTCAGCTATGAGCATGTACACCTCCCTACTCCCACCACTGGGAGCCCGGAGACAGGAAGGGGGCAAGCTGTGAGCATGCGCACCTCCCTACTCCCACCACTGGGAGCCCGGAGACAGGAAGGGGGCAAGCTGTGAGCATGCTCACCTCTCCCTGCTCCCACCGCTGGGAGTTCAGGAAGAAGAAGGGGGGCCCCTGCCTGTGACAGTAATGCCCCGAGAGGTGAGGACTGCAGAATCTGGAGCCTCTGATTTGCCAGACACAAGTTCCCAGAAAGCCCACCTGGCTGGGACGAGGCTTCAGAGCCAGGATTGAGGCCAGGCCTTGTACATGCTAGGCAAACGCTCTGTACCGATTGTACCCCCAGCCCCTTCAGGGATTGTTCTGTGTGGTTCTACCTTGCACTGGGTGTCAGGCCTGCCATTCTGGAAGATACACATCAGTACTCAGAAGTAAAGGCATCCTCAACGTTGACAGCCCTGTGAGCACAGAGACCAGGCTTGGTACAGCCAGCAATGCTCCTGTTCTCCCTGTGCCATCAGGCTTCCCGTGTTTTCTGTGCAGGTGACACAATAAGCAGCATGTCAATGGCACACTAAAAGTCAAAACTACCTTCCTTAGGAAAAGGTCAGTGAGAAGTCAACAAAAATGAACATTTCTGACTCTTCATAGTATTTGGGAAAAGCAATGTCTTTGATTTATACTTAACGATGTTTAAGAAATGTCATATTTTGTGAAACCAGCATTTTATTATTAAAGATTTTTATTTTTTAAAGCCTCACTTCTTTGACTCTTAACAAAAGTCAGTTTCAACTACACTCATAAAACCTAAAAAATGGAATGAAATGCGCAAGTTGTGTTGCAGAGCTTGTGTGTCTAGGGAGTGGCTCTGAGGACTGGAGACGGGGTGGGTGGCGAGCCTCAGGAGGCTGCAGGCTACCAATCTCGTCTCCATCACTGCCGGGTCATCACCATGGCTTCCACCTGTGCATCTCTGAGCTGCAGGGCATGGGGGGAGGCCAGAGAGATACACCAGCTCAGGAGAAGGTGCCGTGCTGTTCCACTGAACAGTGTGCCATGTGAGGCTGAGTGAGGTCAGAAAATAGCAAGGTAGAACAGTTAGAGGAGCAGATCATTTATCTGGATTTGGAAGATGAGCAGTGATTGTGTAAGAATTGGAGGCTGTAGCATACTGTCCTGAACGTCCGGCCTGGTCAGAGCCCTCGTCTTACCTGCCCGGCCTGGAGGCTATAGCATACTGTCCTGAATGTCCGGCCTGGTGAGAGCCCTCGTCTTACCTGCCCGGCTTGAGTCCACAGGGCCTTTTTGCTAGCCATATTTATTTGTGTTTCTGTTTTTGTGTTGGACTTGGGGCTTGAACCAAGGGCCTGGGCACTGTCCCTGAGCTCTTCAGCTCAAGGCTAGCATGCTACCACCTGAGTCACAGCACTACTTCCAGTTATCTGGAGATAAGAGTCTCACAGATCTTCCTGCCCAGGGTTGGCTTTGAACCACAATCCTCAGATCTCAGCCTCCTAAGTAGCTAGGATTATAAGCTCTAGCCACCAGTGCTGAGCTGCCCCTTAGTTTTTTATTTTGCTCAAGGCTAGCACTGTACAGCTCCGCTTCTGGCTGTTTTGTGACTATTAGAGATAAGAATCTCATGGACTTCCCTGCTGGGGCTGGTTTCAAACTAATTCTCAGATCTCAGCCTCCTGAATAGGATTACAGGCATGAGCCTCCAGTGCCTGGCTTCTGATTATTTTTGATCTTGTAGTTGTTTATCAGTATCTGCTCATAGAGAATGTTTTAATGTTTACTTCACAGCCTAGCTTTGTGACTGCCCTCATATACAGGTATGTCAGGAAATTGTAAGCAGACTGTTTTTTGGTCTGTAAGCCTGTGAGCACACTACATCGTGAACTGAAGGACATGGAGTTCAGACAGTTCCAAGATTCACAGCTTGGTTGCTTGGAATCTTAATTCCACAAGAAGCTGAGATAATGCAAATAATTATATACTAATCAAACTAAATTTACGAGCTCTAGAACCTAATGAACTCCCTCAGAGACTATATATGTTGTATTTTTCTTAGCAAGTGTGTTGGAACAAGGTAACTACAAATGTAGTTAAGTTAATAGCCTTTTTTTTTCCCCCCCAAAATTTTCTTTTTCAAATCAGGGTGTCATAGTTGCTAGACTGGTATTCTACCATTTGAATTAAGGCTTAGCCCTGTTTTACTTTCATTTTTTTCCCCAGTAGGCTCTCATGCTTTGCCCATATTGTGCAAAATTTTTGACCACAATCTTTTTCCTTGTGCCTCCTGTAGGCGTGAGCTGTCACACCCAGCTTGTTCTCCCAGATAGTCTTTTTTTGCCCCACATATCCCTGAACTTCTATCTTCTTATCTCTGCCTCCTAAATAACTGGGATTATAGACATGTGAGTTGCTGTGTCCAACCATCATAATGTGTTTTTAAGCACTTAAAGGAACACATTAAGATTCAAGGAAGCATTTTGTCCTTATATTCCTACTATAGAATACTCTGAACTTGGGGCTGGGAATATAGCCTAGTGGTTGAGTGTTTTCCTTGTATACATGAAACCCTGGGTTCAATTCCTCAGCACCACATATATAGAAAAAGCCGGAAGTGGTGCTGGCTCAAGTGGTAGAGTGCTAGCCTTGAGCAAAAAAAAAAAAGTAGCCGGGGACAATACTCAGGCCTGGAGTTCAGTCCCCAGGACTGGCGGGGAAAAAAAACAACACAAAACTCTGAACTTACAAATATTTCCCAGAATAAAGCATTTTCATAGTTCTCCATAAAAAGAAACATTCAGGGACATTTAGTAATGTACAAACTCAATGTTAGGATCATTTTTTACTCACAGACTAAATTCTGAACACTAACCACCACTGAACAAAAACTCCAATGGCCAGAAATAATCTCCATGATATTTAATATCTTCAACTTAATTATTAAATTTCACCTATTGAATAAAAAAAAACACGATTTTTCAGAGATTCCTATACTTTAACCCTGACAATTCCTGGCAACAATTTTGAGCTTTAAGACAAGTGATCGATTTTGAGATGAAGAAATACCCTTTGGAGATGGGGCTGCAGCCACTTGAGAAAACTTCATGCCTGTAATCGTAGCTACTCAGGAGGCTCAGATCTGAGGAATGCTGTTTGAAACCAGCCTGGGCAGGACAGTCCATGAGACTCTTATCCCCAATTAACCACTAGAAAACTGGAAGTGGTGCTGTGGCTAAAAGTAGTAGAGTGCTAGCCTTGAGCAAAAGCACTCAGAGACCCTGAGCTCAGTGCCTAGGCCCTGAGTTTACGCCCCACAACCGGAAAACAAAACAAAACCCCTTTGTACCTTTGTATTACCTCAATTTCATTAGTTGCCATAATGTTAAAAAAGAAAAAACATCGTGTCACAACTCAAGGGGCTATCATAGTGTATTAAGATAATACACTTCTGGAAATAAGTCATATAAACATTTTTCTCTTTAGTTCAATATTTTAACAATTGTTACAAAGGTGATATACAGAGGGGTTACAGTTAGTTAACTCAAGTAATTAGTACTTTTTTTGTTTTTTGGACAGTATCACCTCTTCCCTTGTTCTCTCTCAGTTTTTCCCTCCCATCCCCACCCATAAGTTGTTCAGTTCATTTTTAACATACATAGTGTATTTTTTGGAAGGGAAAAATCAGTGCTCACCAAAGCCCACCATGCTGACTGGACAATGGGCCTTTGATAAGTGCTGGCTGTGACCTCAGAGAGCCCTTGGGTGGACAGCTGCTCTACACACCACGATGGCCAGAGGACCAGAGGGGCCTGGGGACAGTTTGTGGAAGCATCTGATTATTGAACTGTGAATATTTTTGTTTGGAGGTCAATGAGAAGCATGAAAGGTTACAGAAGAGATGGGTATCATAGTTCAATAATTATACTAAGTTACCAAGACCTCACACTCAATGCACACTCTACCACTGAGCCACATCTCTGCTCTAAAGCTTTCAGGGTTGTTCTCAGACATAGCACAACTGTGCTTTCTCTGACTTGAAAGTGAACTTTACAGTGTCTCCTGATAGCCAGATACTGGTGGCTCATACCTGGAATCCTAGCTATGTAGGAGGCTGAGACCTGAGGATTGCAGTTCAAAGCCAGCTTGAGCAAGAATGTCCATGACACTCTTGTCTCCAATTAGCCACCAAAGCCAGAAGTAGAGCTGTGATTCAAGAGCACCAACCTTGAGCAAAAAAGCTAAGGAACAGCATCCAGGCCCTGAGTTCAAGCCCTAGTACTAGTATAAACTAAAGTGTCCCCTAATGTCCCTACATAGTGAGTCACAGAGCTTCCAGCTGTTTTTTCCAAAAGCTGTGCTGTTTTCATAACTCCATCTGCTGCCCTGGAGTTACTGTTGACCCTCACAGTGGTTAGTATGTGTCTCTGGTAGTTCCAGATCAAAAACACCACAGAGGTAAGGTCAGACCCATGTTTGATGGGGTGGGGGGGGTGGGGGGGAGGGGAAAAGTGTTTGCTTCTCAGTGGTGACCCTGATAGGCTGATTGCCACATTATGCAAATGAGGGGCGGGGAGGCTCACACTGGGACCTGGGGCCACCAGGGAAGGCCCATCTCCAAGGCATCAGGACCCCTTTGTGGATGTTCTTCCGCCCCCACTCCCTTGCTCAGAGCCATCTGTGGTTTGATGAAGAGCCAGGTGGCCCCATGGGAGCAGGTCACATGAAGCTGAGGTGGTGGGCAGTCACTGAAGCCTTGGCCCTGTTCACCTTGGTGCAGTCCATCCCAGGGGTCAGCTCAGAGGATGGTGAGTTTCACATTCTCCCAAGATCTTAGCAATTTCCCTTTCTTTTTTTGCCATCCTTTAATCATCCAAACTTGTCCAGGTGCTCTGTGTTTGATGTTCTGAGTATGTTGGACCCTCCAGTGTTGGTGGGGGATGGGGAGGGTGTTGTAGAAACTTTAGAGTGTCCAAAGATAGACTGTGAGTAGCTGTCCACCCGCTACTCCACCAGAATGTAGGCGAGAGTGATTGGAAGTTTTGTCACCTGAGAGGGCAAGTGCCCACTTATGTAATGTTCACACAGTGCAGGCAGAGGATGCTGATCCTGCAGCTCCACAAGCTGCATTAGAAGGTGAGAAACCAAAGCACGCTGGTCATGAGGTAAAGATAGAACTAGGCTCAACATCTGAGAAGAATCTGGTGCCTGAAGCTCTTTCCTGTAGTCCTTGCTACTGAGGAGGCTGAGATCTGAGGACTGTAGTACAAAGTCAGTCCAGGCAGATAAACCTATGAGACTCTTCTTACCAATTAACCACCAAGAAACTGGAAGTAGAGCTGTGACTCAAGTGGTAGAGCCTTAAGTGACAAAGCTCAGGGATAGAAACCAGTCCTTGAGTTCCAAGTTGATTCCTCATGGTAGACATAATTCTAGAAATATTTTCCTGTATATTTAACATACACTTGTCTAAGTTGTAAATGTGATGCTTCTCCCCCCACCAAAAAAGGTGTGTGTGTGGGAACTCCATATCATTAAATCCCCGCCACAAGAAGGAAACAGGAGGATTTTATTGTTGTCATTATGTTTAATGTACTAGGTGAATTTCCTGTTGCATACCCCATGTGGTCACTGTATATGATTTTGGTACACTGGATATTGTATATATGCTTACCTGAACTAGGGAAGGGAAAGAAAAATGAGGGAGGGTGTAACAAATATGACAAGAAATGTACTCACTACCTATGTAAGTGTACCCCCTCTGTATATCACCTTGTCAAAATTTAATTAAAAAAATACTGTTCACTTGCTCAACTTGCTTGTTCAGTTGGAGCTCTATCACTTGAGCCATACCTCCAATACTGCTTTTTTGCTGGCTATTCTATTTGATAGAGTCTTGCAGACTCCTGCCCAAGTTGATTTTGAACTTCAGTCCTCCAGATCTCAAGATTTCAGCCTGCAAGTAGCTAAAATTACAGGTGTCAGCTAATGGTACCCAGCTTCAACTGTTTTTTTAAAAAATTTAAATAATTACTTATTGTCAAAGTGATGTACAGAGGGGTTACAGTTTCATGCATAGGGCAGTGAGTACATTTCTTGTTCAACTTGTTACCTCCTCCCTCATTTTTCCCCTGCCTCCTCCCTCCCCCTTTCCCTCTCCTACCGATGAGTTGTACAGTTGGTTTACACTAAATGGTTTTGTAAGTAAAATAAATAAATCCCTGCCACAACATCATGAAATGTGAGGACCCATGAGCAATCAGCTCCCAGCTTCCCACCTGGAGAAGTCCATGCTATTTTCATAGCTACTGTTTCTACCCTTTCCCTCACACTGTAACTTGGGCAAACAACCATATTTGCATTTTTGCTTAGAGGATTAGAACTCTTTAAGCAGTGTCACCACCTGCTGATGGTAACTTTTATCTCTTGAACTGTGTACATATTTAAGCATCTCTCAAGTTTTCCCTGGGATAAAGCAGGTCTCAATTAGACAAAGTATTCAAGGAGCAGAATCAAAAAGTAAGCTTATTGGGTGAAATACAGAATTTGAGGTTTAGCAAGTAAGTTTACAAAGAAGCCAGGTGCCAGTGCTCATGCCTATAATCAGAGCTACTCAGAAGGCTTAGATTGGAGCATCATGGTTCACAACCAGTCCAGGCAAGACATTCTGGGACTCTTACCTCAAATTTATCAGCAGAGGGCTGGGGATATGGCCTAGTGGCTCGCCTCGTATACATGAAGCCCTGGGTTCAATTCCCCAGCACCACATATATAGAAAACGGCCAGAAGTGGCGCTGTGGCTCAAGTGGCAGAGTGCTAGCCTTGAGCAAAAAGAAGCCAGGGACAGTGCTCAGGCCCTGAGTCCAAGCCCCAGGACTGGCAAAAAAAAAAAAAAAAAAAAAAAAAAAAAATATCAGCAGAAAAGCTGAAAGTAGAACTGTGGTTCCAGTAGTCAAGTGTTAGTTAGCCTTGAGCAAAAACCTCAGGGACAGTGCCCAGACATTGAGGTCAAACACCAGTACCAACATAAATAATAACAACAATAACAATAGCTTATATAAAGTTTAATGAAAGCAAAGGAGTAGTGGATAGTTCCAGAAGGATATCTCACAGGTCTCTTTTCAGCCATGGCTTTTCACTTTAATTTTATCCAGAGGGAAGTTTCCTTTCTGCCTTTATCAAGGTTAGAAGGGATGGTGGGACCCTGCCAAGTCTTTGGTGGTTCCTCAAAGAGGAGCTGATACAGTGGTCTTTTAAAAGGGATCGTGTTTTAGAAGACATTTTGCTAACATTGTCCAGAATAGTTATACTTGAAGTAGCTTTTAAAACTAGTCTCAGGTCTTTCTGATCTCCATGTGGGCAGAGCTCTGTCCTGGGTTTCTAGCTGTGCCAATGAAGCACACAGCAGAGCCCACGCCTCAAAGACTCAGGCTGTGGGTGTGGGTCATCAGGTGACCCCATTCTTCAACATGCTGTCCACAGCCCTGATAGGAAAGAGATGGCCTGTCTAGCCCAGCCTATCCAGGCCACCAGAACATACTGTGACAATGGAAAATGTTCTGTGGCACTGTAGCTGACTATTGAATCATTGCAATTGGCTAATAATGAAGAGAACAGATTCTTTTTTGGTTTGAGTTTGAGGTTAGCTTCATTTTCCCAAGTGCTGGTATTACAGACCTGGCTGAAAACAGTGTGTGTGTGTGTGTGTGTGTGTGTGTGTGTGTGTGTGAATATTAGGGCTTGGCACTGTTCCTTAGTTTTTATGCTCAAGGCAGGTGTTCTACCACTTGAGCCACAGCAATACTTCCAGCTTTTGTTGTTTTTCCTGGAAGAGTCTCTTTTTATCTTTTTGGGAAAAAAAGAATCTCTTGGATTTATCTGTCTGGATTGGCTACAAACCTTGATCCTCAGATCTCAGCCTCCTGAGTAGATTAGGAGTACAGGCCTGAACTGTTGGTATCTATCCAGTGAGAAGCTAGTTCTTCTTGTGCTTCACAGTGGCCGTGGCTCACTTATGGCACAGGACAGCCACATTTCTTCCCTTAAGGAAGTCACATTCTTTGGTCATTATTTTTTCTGGTTAGCACTGCTGGGTTCACAATCCTTGAGTTTAGGTTGACATTCTCATATAACACATCTCCACGGGCGGAGGAGTGGTACCAGAGCAAGGCAGGACATAGTTTCTTATGGGAATGTGTATAGATGTGCCTCCCTCTCCCCCTGCAAGTGGGTCCCTGCAGGTGTATTTACTCGTGGACCTGCTTTGTACATGAGGCTTCAGATTTGTTGGTTGGGTGTCAAAGTGGACCACAGGGTTTTAGAGAGAATTTTGTTTGCTCACTAACAAACTGCAATCTACAGCAAACTGGTCTGTTCTTGGGCACAAGTGCATTTCAAAGCATGACCATTTCAAAGCAGTGGCTCCTGCTTGTCATTCTAGTTACTCAGGAGGCTGAGATCTGAGGATTACAGTTGGAAGCCAGCCTGGGGCAGGAAAGTCCAAAAGACTCATCTCCAACTAATGAGCAAAAAGCTGGAAGGTGGTGTATGTCTCAATGGGTAGAACAGTAGTAGCCTTAAGCACAAAAAGCTCAGAGCACCCAGTTCAGCACCCTGAGTTCAAGCCCTAGTACTGTCACAAAAGAGAGAGAGAGAGAGACAGAGAGAGAGAGAGACAGAGAGACAGAGAGACAGAAGAGAGAGAGAGGAGAGAGAGAAAAGCATGTCACTAAAAGACATTTTCTCCAAGCTCTTTGATTTACCCAAGCAAAGGAGGCGTCGGGTGACATGCGGGGTGGGGAGTCTGGAGCCCGCTGTTAGACTGCTTAAATCAACAGCAGGGTTCTCCCTCTCTCTTTGAGGCTTCTTTGCTTATCCCACCACTGTCTATGCAGCTGTGGCATTTGAGTTATCACAGGATGCAGCTGTGTTTGCTGGACTCTGATGTCTTGCCCAGAGCCTTTCCCTTTCCCACCTGAGTAAAGATGGGCCAAAACGTTCCCACTCTGCAGTTAAATGCCAATTTCTAAGTTAATCCTAGAAAGATTAGATGGTTTTGTAAGCAAATGGCAAACGAAAACTAAGTTGTGCCCCACCACTAGTAGCTTACCCTTGTAATCCTAGCTACTCAGGAGACTACGATCTGAGGATCAAGGTTCAAAGCCAGACCAAGAAGGAAAGTGTGTGAGACTCTTTATCTCCAATTAACTGCCACAAAGCTGGAAGATGGAGCTATGGCTTAAATGGTAGAGTACCAACCAGCCTTGAGCTAAAAAGCCAAGTAAGAGCACAAGGCTCTGAGTTCAAGTCCAGTACTGGCATCCAAAACAATAGAAAGAAAAAACAAGTTGTGTAAAGTCTCTAAGGTTCAAATGGTGACCAAATGTTGGTATTAGGGATTAAGGGAACTAACAAATGCTGTAAGCACAAGGGGAGTATTTTCTAGTGGAGAGGACCTGGCCTAACCTCTGGACTGCAAATGAAGAAATGGGCTGAGCAGTACAGAGAACAGCCCCTGCCACTCTCTGCCCAAGGTCCTCGGGAGAGAGAACCAATGGGAAAGAATGTGCCCATCCCAGGATGTACCATGAAGTCTACCATGTGAAGACCATGCTGGAAGATGACTTATGGTGATGGTGATGATGATGATGATAATGCTGGCTCTTCTTAGCTTTTTCACTCAAGGCTGGCACTCTACCATTTGAACCATACCTCCATTTCCAATTTTTTGCTTGTTAACTAGAGATAAGCATCTCGCAGACTTTCATGCTTGGGCTGACTTTGAACCTCAGTCCTCACATTTCAGCCTCCTGAGTAGTTAGAATTACAGGTATGAGCCACCAGCACCTAGCTTGGCCTATTAAAATAAAAAGCAGTTCAACTTTTTTTTTTCAGTCATGAATTTGAACTCAGGACCTGCCTGGGTGCTGTCTCTGAGCTTTTTTTTTTTTTTTTTGCCAGTCCTGGGGCTTGAACTCAGGATCTGAGCACTGTCCCTGAGCTTCTTCTGCTCAAGGCTAGCATTCTACCACTTAGGCCAGAGTGCCACTTCCAGCCTTTTCTGTTTATGTAGTTCTTAGGAATCAAACCCAGGGCCTCATACATGCTAGGCAAGCATTTTACTGCTAAGTCACATTCTCAGCCCTAAGCAGTTAGGCTTTTAAGGATCACTGGCAATATTTGCTTGTCAGATTTCTCTCCTTTTCAACTACAATCATTCTTTGAAGGACAACTGATTTCAGAAATGCACAAAAACTACTTAAATAAATCTTTTCTCCTAAGAAGAAAGTCATCCACATTCTGGGAAAACAAAAGTTGTTTCTGATTAGAAAAGTGTTGGAGCATGGTTATTTCTCCCCTCTGTGTATCAAGTGTGTTCCAGTATGAGGTCTCAATACAGATGATGGAAGCACTAAGTGCCTCTACTTCCAGGAGATATGGGAAGGACCTCATTTGCTGACCAGGGTACACAGCCCCACCTGACACGGGGTATAGTGGAGGCCAAGGCCAAGGCCATCTCCAGGGACCAGGAAAGGTGAGCTAGCACTGTTCTTGGGAAGCATTGTTCAACTGCATCTTACAACTTTCAGAAATGTTCATTTCATACAATTGTTAGGGCTTGGATATGGAGTCTCGGTGGGGTTCAGGTGAGTCAGCTGGAAGGTTCTGACAGCTTTAGGAGATGGAATCTACATGGAGGAAGTAGGTCTCTGGGGACAGGCATCTTGCCCCAGCCCTCCCTTCTGTCTTTTTGTGCTCTCTCACTGCTGCCTCGACGTGAACTGCTCTGTTCTGACCTCACTTTCTGTCATAATGGCCAAAGGGGTCTTTTCTCCTTTATGCTGTTTATGTCAGGTGTTTTGTCACAGTGCTAACCTGTTTATGTCAGGTGTTTTGTTACAAGTGTAACCACTCAATGAGTCCAAGTCAGAGGAAGCCATACAAATCCCTAACCTCCCAGCCAACACATCAAGTACATTCATTACCAGAAAGTTTAGGACAGCTAAACTACTTTAGTCCTTGCATTTGGCAGGGGAATAATTCAAACAAGACAAGATAGTGGCACTGTGGCTCAAGTGATAGAGTGTTAGCCTTGAGCTGAATAGCTCAGGGACAGAGCCCAGGCCTGGAGTTCAAGCCCCACGACCAACCAAACCCCCCCCCCAAAAAAAAAAAAAAAACCTAAAACAAGACAAGACAAGAACCGAGGACATGGTGACAGGAAAGCTTGCTAGAAAAGAAATGTGGCAGAGAAACAGCCATCTTGTGCTGTCTTCAGCCATCTTCCTCCTACAGAGCTGGGTGTTGGGTTCTATAGTGAGAGAAGTCCTTGAAGACTGCATTCTGATTGGTGGCTTTCATTTCCATTTCCTTCCTATTTACTGTCCAGTCCTTATTTCCTCATTCTCTTGGTTCTCTTATTTCCTCATTCTTTGGTAGTCCTCTGCCTCCATTTCCTTGTGTGGCAGGTTTGGGTCATCAGTTTATCCTACCATCTCAAGCTGTGGAGGCCTCAATCCTCTGCCAACTTTTCTATGAAGGCTGTGTCACAAGGCCAAATTAGTGCTCAGAGTGCCTTTGTTGCTATGACCACCTGACTGTGTTGGTGAGAAGGCTTTGGGACGGCTCTGCAGGAATGTGGGAAAGGCTGGAAATGCAAGCTAGAGAAGCAATCACATTCTTAATCAGAGGCAGAAGTGTGGATGTGAATGGAGGGGCCATGGTTAATGATGGGGCTTGAGTTCATCTTCCTCCTTATATTCCTGTGCTTAGGTGTCTCCAGGCAGCTCTCTGTCCTTCCTTCTGTGGCAGGGGCCCTGTGAGCGCTGAGGAGATCCAGGGTCTTCATCTTTGTGCCTGCATGCTCAGTCCCTGCTGCTTCAGGGGACCAATTGGTAAGGCCTTGGGAAAGGGCAACCACCATGGCATGGCCTAGGTCACCTGTGTGCCTGTGATGTTACATCTACCAATGAGAGGGCAGAGCAGCCCCTCAGCCTCATCCTATAGGGAGGCAACCTTGAGGGTTGAACCCCTGTCTGAACCCTAGCCTGTAGGCTCACCCTCTCCCACTGGGAGCAGGAGGTCTCCCATCCTGGGGTGGGGGTAACAAATATGGGTTGATGATAAAGAAGCAATACAACTTTATCTCCATCCTCAAAAGGCCCTTGCTGGGCTTAAAAATTAAACTGACATAAGATAGATTAATGGGAGAGAGTATTTGTATCTGTTTACCATGGGTTTTACATGGCCCTAATAAGGAAATGAAGACCCAAAGCATCACTTAAAGGCAGTGGACAGAGAACATGAAGGCTAGGAATGTAACAGCCCAAGGGATGTGGGCCCTGGCCATGAATCCAGCCCAGGAAGGTAAGGGCTAGTTACTCGAGCCCATTGGAACTGAATTCCGTAGGCCTCTACTTCCTGTCCATGATAAGATGTTGCTTTTATTTCTAGCACTATTCACATGGGAATTTTTATCATCTACTTTTAAGAACCAGGACGAAGGGGCTGGGGATATGGCCTAGTGGCAAGAGTGCTTGCCTCGTCTACATGAGGCCCTGGGTTCGATTCCTCAGCACCACATATACAGAAAATGTCCAGAAGGGGCGCTGTGGCTCAAGTGGCAGAGTGCTAGCCTTGAGCAAAAAAGAAGCCAGGGACAGTGCTCAGGCCCTGAGTTCACAGCCTAGGACTGGCAAAAAAAAATAATAAGAACCAGGACGAAGGTCACAGTGATCTTGCACTTGAGACTTCTTCAAGTGTCTTTAACTTAAATAGTGAACATGCCTGGTGGTGCATTTTTATCTCTGTCTCTGTCTCTGTCACTCTCTCTGGCCATCCTGGACTCGGCTAGAGGAAGGGTGAAGCTATCACCCTCAGGGGACCCCTGAGTCAACAGTGGGGTCCCCAGGAGCCAGTGACTGGGATGTTCAGGTTGTGGGAGTAGACTCCCTGGGTCTGGGTGTCTGTGGGGGTTCTTACTCCCTCACACAAAATAATATTTCTGTGATGATGATGATGATGATTTGAGGTGCTAGGGATCAAATTCAAGGTATTGCAAGGGCTAGGCTACTCTCAGTATTAGTTTTTTGTTTGTTTGAGTTTGAGGCTGACCTTATCCTCCTGAGTTCTGGAATGACAGATGTGCACCTGTTTAGCTTTTTTTTTTTTTTTTTTTTGCCAGTCCTGGGCCTTGGACTCAGAGCCTAAGCACTGTCCCTGGCTTCTTTCTGCTCAAGGCTAGCACTCTGCCACTTGAGCCACAGCGCCACTTCTGGCCATTTTTTATATATGTGGTGCTGGGGAATCGAACCCAGGGCTTCATGTATACGAGGCAAGCACTCTTGCCACTAGGCCATATTCCCAGCCCCTAGCTCTTTTTTTTTTTTTAATTAAAAAAAGAGGCTGGGATAGAGCTCAGGGGCAAAGTACTTTCCTAGCATGTGCAATGTCAATCCCAGCACCAAAAAAAAAAAAAAAAAAAAAAAAAGAGCCTGAAGTTTAATTGCCCATATTCTTTTTTAAAAAGTTACTTTATTGCTTTTATAAATGTGATATACAGAGGGCTTAAAATTATGAGTCATGTAATGAGTACATTTCCCTTTCGTACAGTATCTTCCCTTCTGCCCATATTCTTTTAAGTAGAAGGAGTGTGTGTGTGCATGCGCGCGCGTTCGCGTGCTCGTGGGCTGATATGGAGCTCAAACTCAAGGCCTAAGTGCTGTTGACTAGCTTTTTCACTCTAAACCTGCAATCTCCCACTACAGGCTTTTTGGTGGCCTGGATTGACTTTGAACAGCAATTCTCAGATCTCAGTCTCCTAAGTAAGCAGGATTACCAGTGGGAGCTAGCAGTGTGCAGCCTTCAGTAGGGGTTTTGAGCTCTTGGCCTGGACTAGCCACTTGATAGATGTGATGACTCCTAAAATATTTATTTGTAAAGGAAACGTTAGACATGTGTCAGCTTGTGTGAGCAAGTCAGTCTTTTCTTTGGTGGCTGATCAGAGAAATGTAGGACAATTTACAATTGTGGATCATATTTTAAAAACGTTTTCGAAACATCCTTCCCCATAGCCTCCACCAATTCAAGAAGTGATTTCACACTGGAGCTAGTGCATCTAGCCTGTGGTTGGCAGCCAAAGTTTGAACGTGTGTGTGTGTGTGTGTGTGTGTGTGTGTGTGTGTGTGTGTGTGTGTCTTGGGGTTTGAATTCAGGGCCTTGGTGCTGTCCCTGAGTTTAATCATTTTTGCTCAAGGCTAGTTCTACCACTTGAGCCATAACTCCACATTTGACTTTTGGGTGGTTAGTTGGAGGTAAGAGTTTAATGGACTTTCCTATCTGGGCTGGATTCAAACTGTGATCCTCAGATCTCAGCCTCCTGAGTAGCTAGGATTACAGGCATGAACTATGACCATGCAGGAGATGCTTTCTTTAACTTTTGTCGTGAGCCCTTTCAAATACCCACATAAGTAGAGACCATAGCACCCTGCACCATTCTTAGTTTCCACAGTCATCTGCTTGGCAAGGCCTTCCTTTTTTGGGTCAGGCAAATGCTGGCCCTTCTCATGTGCAAACTGTGCAAACAGTGATCATTCTGGCTTCGAACTTGGGGTTATCCTTGTTTGTTCCTGTTTGTTCCTCAGACCTTCCTCAGTTCCTCTGGCTTGTGATGTCCCCCCTTTCCTGCCCACTGCTTAGTGAATCTTCTCACTCTTAGCAGCTTAGGACCCAGCCCCTAGGAGTATTGCTCCGCTGTGTGCTGGGGCTGGTGTTCCCAAGGTCATCTTTAGGCTTAGGTATGCCTAATTCCTGCAGACACAGATTCGCAGGACAGGGCAGCTGGTCAGCACATATTCCAAAGATGCTTGGCTTCATATTTGGCCCATGTATCCCAGAGCTACCTTGCCCTTCTGCATAGGGTCTCATCCTTGACCTTGCGCATAGGCTCTTGTCCTTGACTTCACCCTCCTGCATATTACCAACTGCCCATTGTGTTTATCTCCTTCCATAGAGGTCCAGCCAGATGCTGGTTTCTTTCTAAGTGACGAGATGGAAAGCCTGTCTGCATGGACTCGGGAAGGGATGGCCGGAGATGTGGAGCCACAGACGCCATATTTGCTGGACCCCCCAGAGAAGGTGTGCCTTAATCTACACTGGGTTGCTTCTGTGTCCAGGGAAATTTGGCCTTGTCTCCTGAGAACAGAAAGCTTGTACCCTCCCTTTGGATCAGGCATGCCTTTATACCCTGGGTGTTGATGTGGCTGAAACAGGTGGTGGTTCTAAAGGCTTCATTCTGTGGTGAGAAATTTGAATTTCATGCCAGCCAGGAAGACATGATGACAGCATGATAAAGCATGGTGAAAGCATGATGACAGCATGAAAGGATTATGATGATGGCATGACGAAGGCATGATGAATGAAGCTGAATCTTACCTCTACCTGTGACCCAATACTCTGGCAAGGCTGTGAACAGCCCAAGCACTGAAACACCAGGGGTTTGGGGTTGGTTTGAGTTTGAGTTTTTACTGGTTCTGGGCCTTGAACTCAGGGCCTGGGCACTATGCCAGAGCCTTTTCACTCAAGGCTAGCACTCTGCCACTTGAGCCACACCTCTACTCTGTCATTTGAGCCACTGGCTTTTTGATGGTTACTTGGAGATAAAAGTCTCACAGACTTTTCTGTCCAGGCTGACTTTGAGCCCTGATCTTTAGACCTCAGCCTTCTGAGTAGCTAAGATTATAGGCTTGAGCTACCAGCATTTGGTAACACTGTCTTTTGATGTTGTTTGTTTATTTGTGGTTTGGTGTGAGGAGCACCCCCACCTCAAAGTCTGGGTTTCCTTAGGGCCCATGAGTTCATCTGCATCAGAAAGGCCATGGTGGTGGGGAGTGGAGCCTGGGGAAGTGACAGTCATCAGGGCCTCTGGAAGTGAGGAGAGAGGAAAAGCCCTCGGAAGTGGGAAGGGAAAAGGAGAGGGGTTGCCATGTGAGACATGGCAGGAGAAGAGCAGGCGCTGCTTGGAGTGGCCAGCTCTAAATAAGTTTCTGCCTAGACCACAAACAGATAAGCAAAACCAATCCAGAGTCATATTCATCCTTCACATACATGTGGAAAAATGAAGGAAATCTAGGCCATGAGGAGGGCTGCACAGGTCAATGCAGAGTTGGCAAAGCCCCCCTTTAGGCCTTCCCTTACCTGAAGCTCTCCCTGCGCAGATCGAGCCCCTGGCACTCACTCTGGACTCGTCCTGCCCTTCTAGCAGCTGTCCAGCCATGGTCCTCCCTCCATAGGTGCCTGGCCTCACTGGCGTGTGTCATTGTCACCTGTCCAGATGCCCATCTCCCCTCCTTCCACAGCCAGTATGCAGTGACTAAGCCAATGCTGTGATAGCACTGATCGGATGGAGCCATGCCTGTCTACAATACTCCATCCCTTTCAGAACAATAAAAGGTCCTTGATCTGACTCTTTTAACCTACAGTAACTCTGAGGCTCCTTCTGGTCCCTTGTGGGGGGGCCCACAGGTCACTACAGTTCCATTGGCTCTGGTGACACTCTTCTGATGAGGCTGCTGTGTTTTGTCCATTTCTGCTGGGCAGGGCCTCTCATCTGGGTTCTGAGCACAGCCCCTGAGTCCCAATTCCTTTAGCCTAGTTGGATTGTCACACCTCAAAATGGCACAGCACAGTATCGTATCCCTGTCCTTCCAACAGCAAGGGTTGCAGAGCTGGCCTCTTCCGTGCTGCATTTTCTCTCAAAACCAGCACCTGGGACTCTACCATGGCCAGCCACTACCTTGGGAATGACAAGTTTTACTTTCTCAAGTGTACCAGGTTTTCAGAAGCACCTCATTTATTTTTTTTCTCCCCCTATAGAGCAATTTGAAAACAAGTAGTAAAGCCATGTTTGATGTTGTTACTGGAAAACCACCAGCTTCTCTGAACAGGTATGTTGACAAACCACAGCTCTGTCAGGCTTTTCTGAACCAGCAAATGACACAGGACTTAAGAAGAATCACAAGGTCTGTTCCAAGGTCTGTTAGACATGGAGTCCTCGTCCCTGATTTGCAAAAAAAAAAAAAAAAAAAGGTATTTTAAAGCTATGTGGCCTGGGGAAGGGCACTGGTAAGCCTCAGCCAGTGCAGCAAGTAGCAGATACCATAAAGATGCATTGTTCATGGCGCATAGCACAGGGACTTAGAAACCACAGCAGTCACTGCTGGACCCCAAGGATATTATGCACACACAAAGCGCAAATTCTGCATGATCCTGCTTCAGGGAGCAACTGGAGGAGTCTAATTCACAGAGTGGGAGACAGCAGTGGTCTCTGTGGGCAGGGGCGGAAGTGGAGGACAGGTGTCTTCTGAGTGCGAGGTTCAGTTTTGCAGGGTATAAGCAGCCAAGAAATTTGTGGCATAACACTGTATATGTACTTAAGACCTGTTGAGTGTACTCTTTAAAGATTTTCTAAATTGTTATCATAAAGGTGATGTACAGAGTGCTATAGTTACATAAGTCAGGCAAACAGTATAAATGCACTCTTCAAACTAGTTAAAATTTTAGCTGGGTACTAGGAGCTCATGATTGTTATCTTAGCTACTCAGGAGGCTGAGATCTAAGGATCACAGTTTAACACCAGCCTGGGAAGGGAAATCTGTGAGACTCTTACTTCTAATTAATCACCAAAAAGCCAGAAGTATAGCTGTGGCTCAAGTGGTAGAGCACTAGCCTTGAGCAAAAAGAGCTCTGTAACAGCATCCAGGCCCTGAGTGCAAGCCCAGAACCAGCACACATGCACACACACACACACACACACACACACACACACACACACGCATGCATGCATGCATGCATGCATGCACACATTAAATTTTTTTATGATTATTCTTGTGTATGTGACACTGGGGCTTGGACTCAGCCTTAGCTGTCATTCCACAGGACTGGCACTCTGAGTCACACTTGCAGTTATTTTTTCTGGCTAATTGGAGATAAGAGTCTCACAGACTTTTCTGTCTGGGCGGGCTTCAAACCACAATCCTCAGATCACAGCCTCCGGAGTAGTTAGGATTACAGGCATGAGCCACAGGCACTCTGATGGCTTTCTGTTTGCTTTTCTGTTTGCTGTTTTAACTATAACCAAAAAGCCGAAGAAGCCAGGTCCCAGCAGTACTGGGTTCCTGTCCCTTAAGCATCCAGTGATATAAGTGGACAGGGGACTGGATGGGGACCGGTGCATGAAGGCTTCCCCCATGTTTCTTGGGCTTTGCTTCCAGAGGGCTGGCCTTGCCTCCTAGCCCACCTGGTGCTGTTGTTCCCACCCCTTGTTGGACTGTTCTTTAATCTGAAGTCTCCACCTCTTTTCCACAGCTCCTTGGGCCTTCCTCCTGGCACTTCTTGCACCCCCTGCCCTCCTGTCTCCCTGACCAGCCCTGAGATGATCTGTCCCCTCACGCAGGGTCCTCCTGGGGCCAGCCCAGCACGAGGTCCTGATCGTACTTGCAGCAGCCCCACCATCTGTTGTTTCCCTGCATTGGACACTCAGACACCTCCAATTCTGGGGTTCTATGTTCGTGCGGTTTCCGGAGAGGCCTTTTGTCTGCTGGTGAATTTGGGGCACACTTCTCAAGCTGAAATGAAGCTCTGCAACATGACCAAGACAATGACTGTGACTGCCTGCCACCAGAATAGGAGAGGTACAACACGTGATGGCCGTCCTCCATGGGGGCTCATATACAGGTCCTTTTTGGGGCTGTGGTCAGCCCTCAGCCGGCATGCTTCATCTCAGTCTTTGTTGACCCTTCTCTCTCTTCCTCTCTTCCTCTCTCTTTCTCTCTCTCCCTTCCTCCCTCCCTTTCTTGTCTCCTTCCTCCCTTCCTCCCTCCCTCTCTTCCTTCCCCTTCCCTCCTCTCCTCCCTCCCCCCTTTCTTCCTTCCCTCCCTCCCTCCCTCCTTCCTTCTTTCCTGTTGTACTAGAATTTAAATTCCAAGTTTTGCACTTGGTAAGCAAGTACTTTTACCACTGGGCCATGCTCCCAGCTCTTTTTTTTTTGCTGATTATTTTTTAGATAGAGCCTCAATTCCTTCCAGGAGAGTGCCTAGGTGATATCTGCCTGTGTTGGACTCCTGTTGGTAGTGGGAAGACAGGCACACCACCACATCTAGCAATATGATATACCAGGAATCACCTAACATTTAGGAATTAGGTTAGAGAATTGATAAAGCCTTGGTGCTATTATGGTGAGTTTATGTCATAATCTATTATTATGTCAACCTGCCTTAAACTGCCTTAAACATGACAGTCACGACCGTGTTTTAAGGTCACAGTTTTGCTAGGAGTTCTTTGGGTCTGGGCTGATTCCAGTGTGCTCACTCATGGATCTACAAACCACTGTGGCTCAGCCCAATGGCTCTCTGAGGAGCTCTCATAGGACAGTGCAGTAACATATCTCAATCTTCAGGAGACCAGGCAAGACTACTTCATATGGTAGCTATGACAGGTCCCAAGACAAGCAAGAGGAGACAAATTCTGATACACAAGCATTTTGTAAATCAGCTGACCACTGACCACAAGATAGCATCAACTCAAAGATAAGAAAGAATCTATCACTTAGTGAGACATTATAGACACACACACACACACACACACACACACACACACACACACACACGTTTGAACTCAGGCCTAGCAGTCACTCAGCTAGCTTGCATGGTTGGTGTGTTACCATTGCAGCCATACTTCCAGTCCTGTTCTTTTTGTGTGTGCTAGTTCTAGGACTTGAATTCAGGGCCTGGGGTTTTGTGCTCAAGGCCAGTGTTTGACTACTTGAGCCACAGCTCTACTATTGGCTTTTTGGCAATTAACTGAAGATAACAGTCTCATGGACTTTCCTGTCTGGTCTGGCTCAAATCTCTATCTTCAGATCTCAGCCTCCTGAGTAGCTAGGATTACAGAGGTGAGCCACCAAAGCCAAAATCCAGACTTGTTTCTTGCTGGTTATCTTGGAGATGGAATCTCATAGACTTTTCTTCCCCATTTGGCTTTGAATCATGATCCTCAGATCTCAGTTGCCTTATTAGCTCTGATTATAGGAATGAGCCATTGGCACCTGGCTTGTAGGCATATTTTAAGGATGAGGGGGAAGAAAGGGTATAGTTTAAGGCTATTTTTTATTCTGCTCCAATCATTCTTTGATATATCTAATTTAGATATTTATGTATGCTTTGCCTGGCCATGAGATGATCACTGTCTATTTTCATACCATACATATTTCATACTGTAAATATCAGCACAAGGCTGGCTATATTATTCCCAGGGCTCCTTGCTTAAAACTTTTATGAAGCTGGAGGAGTGTCTTAGCAATAGAGCACCTGCCTAGCAAGTGCAAGGCTCTGAGTTCAAACCCCAGTACTGCAGAAAAGAAGAATTTCAACCCAGCAGAATATTAAACCACATGTTGAGTGTGGGGCTCAGTGTACTGGACTGGCACACTCCCAGAAAATGGCTTTGCTGGCAGAGAGATAAGAAAGCTCCCCTATGATATTACTTCCCAGTGGCCCCCTTTAACTGTTGCTATGCTTGTCTGCAAGTTCATCACAAGTCCCTTCTCTTTTTTCTACAGGAGTCTATGAGCTCAGGGCTGTTATTTGTGAGTTGCATGGGGCAGAACTGGAGCTTGGACCTTATTACGTGGAAATGGGTCGTGAGGCTGTGTCGGCGATCATGAATTCCAGTAGCGTCCATCAGGGGGAGGCCCTTATCTTTGCCGATTCCAACCTGAAGCAGAAAAGTAAGGCCCGTGTCTCATGGCTGAGCAATCAGGTTTCAGCCAGAAATGAAGCCTGTCCCCTCCCCTGTCATCCAAGTATCACAGTTCTCAATCCAATTCAGGCTCCATCATTTATTCTTCCCTCATGCTGCAAATAGTTACAAGAGAATAATGCTATGATGTAGACGAATTCATAAAGGTGCCAGCCTCCAGGAATTGCTAATCTAATGAAGGTATTAACATATTTGTGTGAAAAGTGGGAGGCAGTACATCAAAGTACTTGGAGAAGGGCATGGACAGGGCCTGGGAACTATGGTAACTGAACATACAAGGTAGGAGTTGGCTGCCAGGATGAGCCATGTGGATGGGTGTGGAGGACACTAAGGGCAGATGGCCAGCTGCAGCCAAACCCCAGGGACCATAGTGTGACAGGAGCTCTCATTTCCTCCTGTCTCCTCATACTGTTCCCACACCTACCTGCAGCAGGTGTTCTATTTCTTTTCTTTCCCTTTGCTGTTGCTGTTGTTTTCTTGGTGCCATTACTAGGGCTTGCACTCAGGAGCTGGGCACTGTCTCTCAGCTTTTTTGATCAAGGCTGGTTCTCTACCACTTGAGCTGCAGCTCTATTTCTGGCTTTTTGCTGGTTAACTGGAGATAAGAGTCTCATGGACATTTCTGCTTGGGCTGGTTTTGAACTGCAATCCTCAGGTCTTAGCCTTCTAAGTAGCTAGGATTACAGGCATGAGCCATCAGTACCCAGCTAAAGAAAATTTTAATGAGAGAAATCTATGGTAAAGTGTTTTCCCCCAGATCCGTCTTATCTCAGAACCTATGCTCCAATTTTTCAAAACGGTTGGAATTCAAAGAATGACGTTAAAAATGGAAAATATTGACAGAAGTGAATTAATTTCATGGGTCTTCTATTTTTTTCTTGTTTTAGGTACTGCTGTAATGCATCGTTTTTCATCCATCTCATCATACAATGTGTCCTTTATTTCTCTGTCCCAAGTGTGTGACCGCCAGGCTTGGTCCAGTGTGACTGTGCGGTATGAGATGCAACGTATGTTATATTCCAATGCTAGATTGAAAAGACCCCTCCCTCACCTTTGTGTTGGCTGACATTACCTACGCTGTAGGCAGCACAGGTTCTGCTGTCAGTTTTGCCTGAGATCCTACCCTTTGGCTCTTCAGCAGGCCCTGTGTCCACCTGCAATTTGTGGCCCAGAAACCACAGGTTCTGACCACAGGTTCCGAGACTGCCACACAGAGTGTGGGAAGGAGGGGAGTGATGACACAGGGTATGAGAAGGCAGGGCCATCACACAGTTATCTGAAGTTCCATCTTCCATACCCTTCCAAGCACAATTTCCCAAGGCCAACATTTTGCCTTGCAAGCTCTTCCCAAAGGCCTTGGAGTCCAGGCATACCCACTGCTCTGCCCTGCAGCTGCTCCTTGGTCCAGCCCTGAGCTCACATCTGGAGACTGGGTCCTCAGTCCTTGAGTCAGTGAAGATGGATGGTACTTCTGGATGGATGCCACACCCCTTCTGTTGTTGACATGCCTCTACACCCCCGCCCCCTCTGTTGCAGCTGTTTCTGTCTATACAAATGGAACTGTGTTCGCTGCAGACACAGATATCACCTTTGTGGCTGTTACCAAGGAAACCATACCCCTGGAGTTTTCCTGGTATTTTGGAGATGATCCACCAGTGCTGACGACTTCCAGAAGCATTAGAAGAAGGCTCCACCTCCCCCAGTGGTCCGTAAACACAGTCATGATGGGTGGCCATGGTGGTATAGCTGACTTCAGACCGGGGATTGTCCCACAGCTACCAAAATAATTTTAAGGGTGTCACATGGTTGTTTAATAAGGCACTAAGTATTTCTTTGAACTGAGTTCAGGCCTTAGATTTCAAGAGAGAAAGACTTGCTTCCTGGGAGTGCATTCTAAGTGACTGGGTATAAGGCTTTGAAGTCTGATGATCCTGGATTCAAATCCTGTCTCAGCCAGCAGTGTGCTCTGAGGCGCCCTTTCCATGAAGGTGAGCAGGGTGCTCACCCCCTGCTTAAAAAGGGGAGACCAAATATGACTCCCCAAGCCTCAGAAGGCCAAAGTCACTGGAACTTGCATAATTCCTACAAAGTAACCCTCCTGTTACTTTCTGTTGAGAGTTCTCCACAGCTCCATGGTTTTATCTTTCCATGTGGCTTTCCTGCCCTTCTGCTCCATCCTGCAGGTACCATGTGACAGTCAAGGCCTCTAGTGGCATTGGCAGTGTGGTCTCTGAGCCGCACCTCATCAGGGTACAGAAGAGAATTGTGGCCAACCGGCTCATGTCTGCCTCATCCGCCCTGGTAAACACCAGTGTGGCCTTTGAGTACAGAATCAACTTTGGCACAGACATTGCCTACCGGTGGGACTTTGGGGATGGTACTGTCAGCTCAGGGAGCAGCTCTACCAGCCACGTCTACAGCAGGTAAGTCACGCGGGGCAGGCGGCAGCTTGCTGCAGGTAGGAGCTAGGACAAGGATTCGCTCTTGGCAACCTGCCTTTAGTGGATGTAGATGACAGATGTTAAATAGAGACAGATGGAACCTGGCTGTGGCTCTGGAGAAGCTTCCAGTCCAAGGGAAAGGCTCATTCCTGGGATTCTAGCTATTGAAGAGGCTGAGATCTGAGGATCACAGTTCAAAGCTAATATGTTCATGAAAGTCCATGAGACTCTTATTTCCAATTAACCATGAAAAAACTGGAAGTGAAGCTGTGGCTCAATTGGTAGAGCCCAGGCCCTGAGTTCACGGACTGGCACCAGAAAAAAAAAAGTAAGGTACTGGGACAGAGTATAAAGGTTTCAGCATCAGAAAGAAGAGTGTGAACACTTCCACTTATTTCACCCATTATTGAGCACCCACTGTTTACCTGGAGCGTTATAAAGACACAAGCATGTGTCCTTTCACAATGAGATGTATGTGAGAAACTTGACAGTAGCTGATTTTGCTTATGTGCAAACATCACCACTAGGTGGGGAAGTTCAACCATTTAATGTGGCCTCTTGATATAAGTTAGGTACACCCAAAATGCATGGGGTTGTTGACAAGTAATTGTCCGATTTTACAGTACACAGTGGAGGCATATATTCTAAAATGACTAAGGAAAGTATAGCATACAGTATACAAACACCAGCAACATAGCCATTTGTTACTGTTATCAAAAATTATGAAGGTATGTAATTCGTGTGTGTGTGTGTGTGTGTGTGTGTGTGTGTGTGTGTGTATACATATTGGGGCTTGAACTCAAGGCTTCTTGCTCTTGCTTAGCTATTTTGCTCAAGGTTGCTCTATCACTTGAATTACACCTCAAGTTCTGTGTTTTGTTTTGTTGGAATTTTTTGCTGGTAAATTGGAGATAAAAATCTCCAGGATTTGTTTGCCCAGGGCTGGTTTTGAATCTCTATCCTCAGGTCTCAGCCTCCTGAATATCTGGGATTGCAGTGGGGAGCCATGTTAGTGCTGCCACAGGGGGATTCCTGAGTGTGCTGAACATCCAGAGAGCAAGGCCTGGGTGGGCAGCAGCCCCAGGGAATGGCTGCAGGCCTCTTCCAACACCACAATGCCTGGCCACCAAGGCCTCGCCTCCCTTTCATGGAGACGCCCAAACGCTCCATCCTGGAGAAGTCCACTGGGACTTTTCTATTGGAAGTATATTTTCAGGTGGACAAGAAGTTGAGCACGCATGCTTGAGGGGCTGGGGTATGCCCAGGCAGGTTTTGAGACCACCACCCAGCCTGCCTCCTCAGAAGGGCCTGCCACCTTCCCATCTGAAGCTGCAGGACAGCAGTGACAGTCTGGTCCTAGAAAACCTGAATTTGGCTGGCTCATGCCTTTAATCTGAGCTACTCAGGAGGCTGAGATCTGAGGATCATGGTTCAAAGCCAGCTTGGGCAGGAAAATTTGTGAGACTCAATTAATCACCAAAATGCCAGACATGGAACTGGGGCTCAAGTGGTGGAACACTAGCCTTGAGCATCCAGGCCCTGCATTTAAGCCCTAGGCTTGGCATAAAAAAAGGAAAGAAAAAACAACAACACTTGAATTTGTGATGTTCTGATGGGCCTATTTTTCTGTTTCAAATGTATAAGTCTTGAACAATGAATTGTTTTGCAGTATTCGCTGAGTCAGCATGTATTTCTTTAGTCAATCTCATTCTACCAGGCTAGCAGCTGCCTTGCCCCCCGTCCCCCTTCTCCCCACCTGCCCGTCCCCCCCCCCCCCCCCCCACTGCCGCCTCTCCATTGCTGAAATCCCTTCACCATCCCTGTGGCCTAAACGCAGGGCCAGCTTACCTGGGGACTTAGCTCACTCTCCTGACTTTGCAAGGCCTTAAGAGACGAGTCAGAAAGTCTGATCCTTAGGGCTTACATCTGTAATCCCAGATATTCAGGAGGAAGAGGGTTAAGAAGAGCCCAGCCTCAGAAAAAAATGAGTTGAGACCTCATCTTAACTAGTAAGCTAGGCGCATTGGTGTGCATCTGTGAACCTAGCTATGTGGGAGGGATCAATAAGAGAATGGTGGTCCAGGCCAGCCCTGGCAAAACCATGAGACATTATTAAAAAATAAACTTGCTAAAGCAAAACGCATGGCTCAAGTGGTGAAGGACCTGGCTAGTGAGAGGCCAGAGTTCAAACCATAGTACTGTCTTCCACAAGACAGAGAGAAAGATAGACAGACAGAGAGACACAAGCAGACAGAAAGAAGACAGACACAAAGACACAGAGAGAGACAAAGACAGAGGGAGAGGAGGAGAGAGAGAGAGAGAAGAGAGAGAGAGTGCACCAGGTGCTGGGTGGCTCAGACTTGTAATCTTAGGTACTCAGGAGGCTGAGATCTGAAGATCTCAGTTCAAAGCCTGCTTGAGAAAGTCTGTAAGATTAACCAGCAAACAGTCAAAAGCAGAACAGTAGATCAAATTGTTGAACACTAGCCTTGCGCAACAAAGCTCAGGGACAGAGCCCAGGCCCTGAGTTCAAGTCCCAGTACTGGCACACACACACACACAAAAGCACTGAGCCACACAGATCGAGTATGCCCGTGCTGAGTGAATGAGGCTCAGTGGGCAGCCAGCTCCATCTCCTCATTGCTCTGCTTTCCCTTTTCCAGGGAGGGAGAATTCAGAGTGGAGGTCCTTGCCTTCAATAACGTCAGCTCTGTTGCCCTAAGAAAGCAGCTTTTCATCGTGCGGGAGCCCTGCCAGCCGCCTCCCGTGAAGAACATGGGGCCTGCCAAGGTCCAGGTAGGGCTGGGCCTGGGGGTGCTTTCCAGCCTCCTTCTCATGCTGCCTCCCAATCAAACCCAGGGTTGGGACCAGGGGAGTGAAGGAGGCTTTGTGAAGTTCACTCTCAAAGGAACCACTGTAAGGGCTTCGGAGTGGCAGGGCTGCTTTGGGGGCTGAGGGGACAGGCTCACCCCAGACTAGAGCCGGGGTGAGGGGAGAGGCTGGTTTTGTGTGTGTGTGAATAAGTCTTTTATTTGCCTGTGGGACTGTGGGGTCCAGCACAGTGCTCTTGAGGGTTGTTTATTTCTTGCACAGAGATCTATAGTGTTTTAAAGAAAAGGGGAAATAGAAAACTATAAATAACTAGCCAGGTGGCTCACACCTATTATCCTAGCTACTCAGGAGGCTGAGATTTGAGGATCATGATTTGAAGCCAGCCTGGCAGGAAAGATCATGAGATTCTTATCTCCAATTAATTACAGAACAAGTGGAAAGTAGCGCTGTGGATCAAATGGTATAATGCCAGCATTGAGCAAAAAAGCTCAAGGACAGCACCCAGGCCCTAAGTTCAAGCCTCGGGACTGGCACAAAAATAAAAATAAATGAACAATTATTTGCTGAGCAGTAATAATAGGTTAGGAAAAATAGGATTGCTTTAAAAGTTTTCTTATGTTCCTTTTGATGTCTATGATTCAAAGCGTATTTTTCATTTTGGGGACAAAGGTGCTCATATAGGAATTTAAATGTGTGATTGAACATTTGCCAGAATGCTTTCTGTGACAGGCAGGAAGCTCAGAGAAGACAGCTGTTGGGTCCTGTGCGTGTCCTGCCGTGCACCCCAGAATGTGTGGAGAGATCAAGGAGCACACCCCATCACCCCAGGCTGGCCGAGGTCCCCAGAGCTACAGGCCCATTACACACAAGACCCCTGCTTGCCTTCTAGCTTTACATACAGTGCTGTCATTAGGCAGCTCTGCTTCACTGGGTGAGCAAATGTACCCAAATTCCAGGAACTCAGTGAAATCCCATAGCTGGTTAGAATACAAGTCCAGGACCAGAGGCTGTATCTGGAATTTTGGCTTTTCTGAGAGGACATAGACATCATCACATTTTAATTTTAATTTTAATTGTGTGTGTGTGTGTGTGTGTGTGTGTGTGTGTGTGTGTGTTGGTCCCGGGGCTTGAACTAAGCACCTGGACACTGTCCCTAAGCTCCTTTTTGCTCAAGACTAGCACTCTACCACTTGAGCCACAGCACCTCTCCCTGCTTTTTTCTGTGATTAAATGGAGATAAGAATCTCATGGATTTTCCTGCATGGGCTGGCTTTGAACTGCAATCATTACATCTCAGCCTCCTGAGTAGCTAGGATGACAGGCAGGAGCCACCAGTGCCAGGCAAGGTTTCCTATTTTCTACTAGAAACTTGGCAATGATGTTATGTTGGCACATCTTTCTGTGTGTTCTTTGTGTTTATGAAGGAGTGACACCTGCATGTCACAAAGCTGAAGGACAGGTCAGGCCTCCGGCAAGCCCTGCCACTGACCAGCTATGCGCCCAGTGTGTCAGGACTCAGAATCATCTTTCATCCCCATAGGGCATTGTACATTTTTAATGTGTATTACTGTTAATGGGCTGATAGTATTATAATGATCAGGGTTATGACATCTCAGTATTATAATTTGCTGTAACACATAACAATTATGTGAAAAATTTTAAAATGGCATCACATTCAAAGCAGACCATATAAATAATTTAAAAGTAATTAAACTGTTTGAAGCCAGCCCAGGCAGGGAAGTCCATGAGACTCATATCTCCAATAAATATCTCAGAAAAAGCCAGAAGTGGTGCTGTGGGTTCATGTGGCAGAGTGCTAGCCTTCAGCAAAAAAAGCTCAGTCACAGTGCCCAGGCCCCACCCAAGTTCAAGCCCCAGGATCTATTGAAAGAAAGAAAGAAAGAAAGAAAGAAAGAAAGAAAGAAAGAAAGAAAGAAAGAAAGAAAGGAAGGAAAGAAGGAAGGAAGGAAGGAAGGAAGGAAGGAAGGAAGGAAGGAAGGAAGGAAGGAAGGAGAATGCCAGAAGTAAAATTCCCCTTACAGTGAGCACTCATTTTTCTTAAAATCCCACTTAACTTAGTAGGAGATTATTTCCTGCTTAACTTTAATGGAAACTTCAAGGAGAAGAAAGCTCTCAAGGAAGAGCCCAGCCTGGAAGGCCGCCCTGCAGGTGCAGGTTCGATCCCCATCCCCAGGCCCTCTGGCCTGGATTATTTTTATTGCTGGGGGCAAATCCCCACTGAGTAATGCCAGGCCTGCTGTTGAGATGGGTGCAGGGCTGGTATTGAGAGGAGCACCGGCCTGGTGTTGAGGGAGGAGGAACAGGTGTTGAGGGAGGCCCAGTCTGGTGTTGGGGGGAGGGTGCAGGCCTGGTGTTGAGGGAGTGCAGGCCTGGTGTTGAGGGAGGAGGTACAGGTATTGAGGGGGGCCCAGTCTGGTGTTGAGGAGGGGTACAGGCCTGGTGTTGAGGGGGTGCAGGCCTAGTGTTGAGGGAGGTTCAGGCCTGGTGTTGTGGGGGGTGCAGGCCTGCTGTTGTGGGGGGTGCAGGCCTGCTGTTGAGGGGGGTTCAGGCCTAGTGTTGAGGGAAGGCACAGGTATTGAGGTATTGAGGAGGGCCAAGTTTGGTGTTGTGGGCACAGAGGATGGGGTGGGGTCAAAATGAGCTTGAAAAAGACAGCATGACAGTAAGGGACAATTCTACATCAAGGGAGACACCACTAATTCTCTCTCTTTCTCTCTCTCTCTCTCTCACACACACACACAACCTTTGTTCACTCAAATCAAATAATTGCTTCTAAATATATTTTGGAGACAGAAATTTTTATTATGATATAGTTTTATATTAAGAAATCATTGCTACAATTCACAATAGCTAAAATATGGAAACAACCCAGATGCCCCTCCACAGACGAATGGATCCAAAAAATATGGTACTTATACACAATGGAATACTACATAGCGATTAGGAATGGTGAAATACTGTTATTCGCAGGGAAATGGTCAGAACTCGAACAAATAATGTTGAGTGAGACAAGCCTAGAACACAGAAAACAAAGGGGCATGATCTCCCTGATATATGACTGTTAACAAAGGGAGACGGAGAGACAGTAGAGACCAAGTCTGTGAATACTGTATATGTTCTTGATACATTGTATATTGCATATATGTCAACCTGACCTAGACAAGGGATAGAAAAACAGGTCGTAAGATATCATAAGAAATGTACACACTGTCCTACTATGTAACTGCACCCTCTTTGCACAACACCTTGTAAAAAAATTTATGTGCAATTAATAAAAAAAAAATAAAAAAATAAAAAAAGAAAAGAAATCATTGCTAATTGTTGAGGTGAGATAAGGTGAGATGGCATGTTTGTGTCAGAAAATCTCCTTAGTTTTGACAGATATGTATTAAGTAGGATTAAATAGGTTCTGATCTCTGAGAATGACTTAGAATGTTTTTACAAAGAAAAATCATAAAGCAAGTATGTATCATATATTACAGATGTTTTTCTTTTTCATTCTATTACTTTTTTCTGAATGTATCTTTTGACATTCAGAAAACTTTACATTTTAATGTAATAATATCTAGCAACTTTCTTTGATAGCTTCCCTTTCATTTTATTCTTATAAAGTATTTTCCCCTAGCCATATATAATTATAAACATCTTCTTCGTGTGTGTGTGTGTGTGTGTGTGTGTGCACATGTGAGTGCTAATACTAGAGCTTGAACTCAGGACCTGCACACTGTCCCTTAGCTCCATCTCCAGGTTTTGGCTAATTATTTATTTATTTATTTATTTTGGGCCAGTCCTGGGGCTTGGACTCAGGGCCTGAGCACTGTCCCTGGCTTCTTTTTGCTCAAGGCTAGCACTCTGCCACTTGAGCCACAGTGCCACTTCTGGCCGTTTTCTAGATATGTGGTGCTGGAGAATTGAACCCAGGGCTTCATGTATATGAGGCGAGCTCTCTTGCCACTAGGCCATATTCCCAGCCCCTTGGCTAATTATTTTGATATAAAAGTCTCATGGACTTTTCTACCTGAGTTGGCTTCAAAACTTGATCCTCAATCTCACCCTCCTCAGACCTCACTCCTAGCTGGGTTACAGGAGTGAGTCACAGCTTATACTTTCTTCTTGTTTTCAGATGTTTGCTTTCTATGTTTAGCGTAAAATAGATGAAGTATTTGTTGGGCTGGATCTATAGTCAAACCTTGGGTCCCATCCTATATCTTTGCAAACAAATAATTGAAGATTTCTTCCTGGGTGTCTCTAGTTGTTTTCAGTGTCATTGTAGACAGAGGGCATATGACAGGACATCTTCTCCTGTCGATCCTCAGATGTGGCGGTCTCAGCCTCTGAGACTGGAAGTGACATTTGAAGCTGCTGTCCTCTGTGACATCTCCCAAGGTATTTCTTACACCTGGAACATTCTAGACTCCCAGAGGTCTCTTGTAGTCCTTCCTGCTGGCATCAACACTCACAGACAGACCATCCTGCTGCCGAGCTACACACTGGATTGTGGGAACTACACTGCCATTGCCAAGGTCAGTCAAGGTTGGCTCTCTCACTGCCCCTCCTGCTGGACCAGGGAACAGGACTTCCCACCAGCCCATCATTCCAACCTGAGCCTCTTCTGTCTAACAAAAAGGTTTTTTGTTTTTTTTAAGTCATGGATAGGATTTTAAGAAAAATATTTCCTGTCCTGGGAGAACCTATGTTCCACTGTTGGCCAAGTAAGCAATGAAACAACAACAACAACAAACCTCCCCGAATGCCCCCATTACTGCGGCTTGAACTCAGGGTCAGGCACTGTCTTTTAGCTTTTTTGCTCAAGGTTAGCACTCTACCACTCGAACCACTTTTGGCTTTTTGCTGGGTTAATTGGAGATAAGCATCTCATGGGTTTTCCTGCCCAAGCTGGCTTTGAACCACAATCCTCATATCTCAGCCTCCTGAGTAGCTGGGATTATAGGTATGAATCACAGGTGCTGAGCTTCCTTCTAGATCTTTTAGCAAAATCTTCCTGTATACCTGCTTTGCATAAGATACAGGGTGTTCTGACCCTCTGCCAGTGCTCAGTACTCTCTGCTCAGTGCTCCATGCTCAGTGTTCTGGGCTCAGTGCTCAGTTTTGTTTGGAAAATAATAACAATACATGGATTCGAGAAGGAGGTTACTTCTTCTTTAAGGAGGGATGCTTTAAAGAGTCAATCATTGGTGTGGAACAAGGTGGACAGGGGAAAATATCTTGGGATAGTGGAGGGAGGGTTTGGGGTCAGAGGACAGCGAGGTAAAGAAGGCCTGACTGAGGTGGTACATCTGAAGACCACAGCAGGAACCCCTAAAATCTCTATCATGGAGTTCTTTTCCTCTTGAGGTAACAGGATCCTTGGTTCAAGCTGGTCCCAGGGTCCCTCAGCACGAAAGCTGGTCTCAGCACCAGCCAGGGAGGCTGGAGACCTGAGCCTGCACTGGCTGCCATTGAGAGACTGGTGCATCACATGTCCTCTCAGTCCTATGTTCACCTCAGGGTGAACTAGACCCCAATAATTGCCAGAGGACCCAGGCCATGTTTTGAGGGACATTCTGTTACTTGTAGTTAGTAGAAAAAAAATCTGCATCCAAGCCTGAGGCATACCTCTCTCTGAAAATACAAACTGAGGGAGAATTGCAAACAGGTGAAAGGTGGGGTGCTGGGAGAGTTCCCATAGTGAAGTTGAGAATACTCAGAGCCAGTAGTGTATGCCTGGAATTCCAGCACTTGGGAGGCTAACACGGATTATTAGGTTAAGGTCAGTTGGGGTTATACAAGTTCCTGTCTCCAAAAGAAGGGAGGAAGGAAGGAAAGAAGGAAGGAAGTAAAGAAGGAGATACTTAGAGTCTAAAACAGGTAACTACAGTGGAATGAAAAACAGAGAAGAGTAGTTGTAGGGGTGGGAAAGGAGCAGTGTGTATCATCATAACTAATAAGAATCAAAGGGAAGGCCAGGTTTGGTAGCTCATGCCTATAATTCCAGCTACTGGGAGGTATAGGAAGTATTATAGTCCAAGGCTGAACCTGGACAAAAATACAGACCCTATCCAAGAAGTAACAAAAACAAAAGGGGCTAGGGGCATGGCTCAAGTGGTAGAGCTCCTGCTTAGCCCTAAATACCAACATGAGGAGCACACTTATTGGGAAAAGCCAAAGAAATCTGTAGCACCAGATGAGTGAGTAGGAGGTCAGGCTACTCTTCGCTGCCTCAATGAACATCAAGTGGCTGCTCCTTCCTGAGTGCAGGCAGGGGAGGCACAGACAAATTGAGATGTTGAGCATTTGCATACACAGCCTGTGGAGGAGGTTAATAGAGACCCGAAGCAATAGAAGAGGTGGTTCACACCTAAGCAGTGACAGGGAGCTCTTAGGAGGAGTGGCTTGGAACATGAGGTCAAGTGCAGAACAAGGCAGGGAGTGGCTGGACATAAGCCCCAGTGGGGACTTCTCACAATGGCAGAAGCCCTGGGCTGGCTGACATTGGGGGCGGGGACATGGTGCCCATCCAGGCAGTGGGTAGTGGTTGAGGAGCTATGTGGAATCAATCCCAGGTGTTTGAGGGAGTGGAAATGGGGAGCAGTGAGTACGGTCCAGCTCAGAGAGGAGTGCAGAGGGAGAGAGGGGGCTGGGAAGATGTCTTCATGGATGAAAGGAAAGAAAGGACTCAAAAATGCATCAGTGAAAGAGGCAAGGACTCTAGAGAGCAGCCAGCTCTCAGCAGCAGCTGAGACCCGGGGTAAACAGCACAAGTTAGAATGAGTGTTTTCAATGGGATGAAGCTTTTTAATGGACATTTGGATGGTCCTGGGGTTTGAGCCCAGGGCCTTGCACTTGCTAGACAGACACTCTACCACTTGGATCAGGTCTTGTAAAATGTTTCGTAATTAATATTTGTTCTAAGCCTGGCATTGGTGGCTCATACTTGGAATCCTAGCTATTCAATAGTTTGCGATCTAAAGGATTGAGACTCTTATCTCAATTAACCAGCAAACACGCTGGACTGGAGGGGTGGTTCAAGCTGTAGAGTGGTAACTATGGCAAAAAAAAACCAAACCTGAGTGTGAGTCCTTTCTTGTTTTAGTTTTTTGTTTTGTTTTGTTTTGGGGTCAACACTGGGACTTGAACTCAGGACTTCACACTCCCACTTGGCTTTTTTTTTTGCTCAGGACTGGCACTCTGCCACTCAAGCCACTTTGCCACTTCCAGCTGTTGCTGATGAATTGGAGATAAGAGTTTCATGGACTTTCCTGCCTAGGGTGGCTTTGAACCTCGATTCTCAGATCTCAGCCTCCTGAATAGCTAGGATTATAGGTGTGAGCTATTGATACCTTGCTTGTAAACATTTCTTTCTTTTTTATTAAAATTTTTTTTTATGCTGATCCTGGGGCTTGAACGCATGGCCTGGGCACTGGCCCTGAGCTTTTTCACTTAAGGCTAGCACTCTACCATTTGAGCCATCATTCTACTTTCAGCTTTGGTGTGGGTTTCTTTTATTTTCTTTTTTCTTGTATGGGCTGGCTTTGAACTGAGATCTTCAGATCTCAGCCTCCTGAGTAGCTAGGATTAGAGGCATGAGCCACCAGTTCCTGGCTCATGAACATTTCTTAACTACCATTATATGTTTTGGTGTTAGAAAGAAGCTCAAAGGAAAGTAAAGAAGGCCAAGCCCATGTTAACACCATAGGCAGTTTGGGAGGAGGTTTGAAAGCTAAATCACACAGGTGACACTGTCATTAAACAGTGCTAGACAATACTGTGCATATTTTGTTTGTATTCCATTGGTCCCTGCCCTGTCTCTAATGGACGCATATGGGGTGGTTTATTTAGATAGCTGTGACAGGTTACCTGGGCAGAGATGATGCATCAGTGTGTGGGTTTCCTTTCTAGTATCTCCTGTGCGTTACCCCTTGTCTGTGGCCCCACAGGTGCAGATTGAGGGCAGCGTGGTACACAGCAACTACTGCGTGGCTTTGGAGGTGCGAGCCAGGGCTCCTGTCAGTGTGATCTCAGCGGGCACGCACCTATTTGTCCCCAGGGTTTCTCCTGTCCCCATAGTCCTCAGTGGGTCCCACTCCTATGACCCTGACAACCCAGGCGCCACTCTCAGGTGAGGCCATGGAAGTGTGTGTGTGTGACAACCCTGGTGCCACTCTCAGATGAGGCCATGGAAGTGTGTGTGTGTATATGAGTGTGACAACCAGGTGCTGTTCTCAGGTGAGGCCATGGAAGTGTGTGTGTATGTGTGTGTGTGTGTGTGTGTGTGTGTGTGTGTGTGAAGAGGCACGTAGACATTAACCTTTTTGTTTCTCTCCTAAGAGAGGTCTGTGTGTGAGTACCTAGAATCCTGTGTCATTTATTATATCCCAGTATCTTTTAGATCTATGAAAATGACTTTTTACCATGGTGTTGAAAAAGTGGCTTAGCATAGTCGGGTTGTGAATTTCCTGCCTGAGATGCCTGCTTGGTGCGTGGTAGATGTGGGACCCCAGGACTCCTTTCTCACTGCTGATGCCTGGCCCCAGGCAAGGTGTATTCCCAGTCCCAAGACTTGCTCAGTCTCCTGACTCCATCAGACTTGGGTCATTGCCAGTGTCTCGCAGCCCCTGCCCCCCTCAGGGGACTCACCAGTCAGCTCATGGACTCACCAGTCACCTCAGGGGACTCACCTGTTGCTCAGGGGACTCATCTCTCACCTCAGGGGTCTCACCTGTCACCCCACAGGACTCACCTGTCAGCTCAGGGGACTCATCCAGATCACTGTCACTCTGCACTGGGCTTCTGTCTGGACCCCTTTCCTGTGTCCCCAAACTCTCTGCCCCACAACCCGATTCTTCATATCCAGTTTCCCCATCTCTGCCCAGGGATCACCTTGGTGATTTCACTAGCCAGGCCAAGACCCTCAGCAGCATCTTGGACTCTCTCTCTCTCTGTGTTCTGTGTCTCACTCCATGTGTCTCTCTCTGTCTCTATCTCTTCTGTGTTCTGACTCTCTCTCTCTCTCTCTCTCTCTCTCTCTCTCTTTCTCTCTCTCTCTCTCTCTGGGTCCCTGTCTCTGTGCCTCTCTTACACACACACTCTCTCTCTCTGTATTCTCTCCATCTCTCAGCATGTGTCTCTGTCTCTGTCTGTCTCTCTCTCTCTTTCCACCTCCTCTGTGAAGAAACCTCACCAGGCTCCTTAGCCCTGGCTGCACACACCTCCCCTCCTTGCCTGTGTGAGCCTCGGTGCTTTGTTTGGCTCATGTCTGGATGACCTCTGCTCAGAGACCTCCACTCCTCTACGCTCTTCACAGCCTATTCTCCAAGGTAAGAGGATGGAGTCTTCTAGAACAGGCCAGAGCTTTATTTCATTGCTCTGGTTCTCCAGCAGTGAGGAGAGAGAGAGAAGAGAGAGGGGAGGGAGAAGAGAAGGAAGAGAGAGGAGAGAGATGGTATTTTCTAATGTGGTAGAGGTGTGAGCAGCTGGGGTCACCCCGTGCAGTGAGGGGGAGCAGCTCCCCCTCCCCCACAGGGTGGAGTCCAGGAAGCCAGGTGGGAGCCCGCCTGAGACCTGTCTACTCCTACCCTGCTTGCTGATATTGGAAGATGAGGGGCATGGTCTCTTCCCATCCCACATGCCCTCATTACACATGCTGGTGCCTGACCTCAGCCTCTGTCCCTTCAATGGCTCTCTGACAGATATCTCTGGGCATGCAGCATTGCCAGCTCACCTGGACAGCCCTGCTTTGACAACGCCACTCTCCACCCGCTGGACACCAGAGCTCCCACTGTGTCCTTCCCGGCCAGGTGGCTCAGTGGATGCTGTGACCAGTTCCTCATGACCCTGACCGTCTCCAGTGGTGGCCGGAACTCTTCTGAGGCCCAGGTGTTCCTGTCTACCCGCACTGACCCAGACTTCAGGTATCCATGCTCTGGTCTAAGCACTCAGCTCTCCTGGCCCATCCAGGAGCAGGCAGGCAGCCAGGAAAGCGATGGCACTCACCGAGAACATTTCTGGGTTGGGTCTCCTGCAAGCCTGACTGCTAACAAGAAGGGAGATGGAAACTGAGTCCCTGTTCTAGGCTGAGCCTTGAGCAGCTTTCCAGGCAAGAGGGACCCTGAGTCTGTGGGGCCTCGGCAGGATCACTTCTGTCAGAGCAGCTGTCCCCAGGAGAGGAGAATGTTCTAGAACTTTGGTCCAACGATGGAGGTCTCAAAGGCTTGGGAGCCTTCCAACATTGCAGGGCTAGTGGGACACCAGCATGGAGTAGGTGTGACGTGAGACCATGCAGGGACAGAGAAATGCTGTGACTAAAAACCCACACGTCCCCAGCACCATAGCCAGCATAGCACCTATGGGCCTGGTCCAGCCCCAGGGCCCAGGCTAGGGTCAGGAGGCTGTGGCACTTCCGTTTTTTTCTGTCAAGGGGCTGGGTCACTAGGCTACTATGCAAGGGTACAGGCCAGGGGCCCCCATTCTTCAGAGGTGGCACGAGATTGTACCATACTACTCAGAATGACACACTCTGTGTGTGTGTGTGTGTGTGCGCGCGCGCGTGCATGCTGGTTGGTCCTGGGGCTTGAACTCAGAGCCTGAGTACTATCCCTGAACTTCTTTGTTCAAGGCTAGTGCTCTACCACTTGAGCCACAGCTCCACTTCTGGCTTCTTTAGTGCTTTATTGTTGGTAAGAGTCTCATGCACTTTCCTGAGCAGGCTGACTTTGAACTGTGATCTTCAGGTCTCGGCCTCTTATGTGGCTGGGATTGCAGGTATGAGCCACTGGTCCCACAGAATGGCACCACTAAAGCTTATGAATTATTTGTATTTGGAATTCTCCACCTACTATTTTAGACTTGGTTGAGCAGACATAACTGAAATTGCAGGAAACAAAGCCCTGGGCCAGGGAGACTGCAGTATACATGTCCACACATAAGCACATGAAGGCAGTAGGCCTCGCTCCCCACAGGGGAACTGGGGGTTACACAATGAGGCTGAGGTGTGTGCATGGGTGTAGGTCAAGGACAAAGGGAACACTGTATAGCACCTGCAGTCTCTCCAGCACCGTCCACAGTCCCCCTCAGCCCTGCAGGAAACAAACCCATGAGATAAGGAGGCTTTAGCAGGCTCTAGCCGTCCGGAGGCATCTTGAGGAGCCACCATTTCAGAGAGAGCCTTGGGAATCCATGGAGTAAATAGACTAAATTTGTGGTGACATGGGGGCTGTGTTCAGGGCATGTGGGGACGCCTTCGTGAAGGTGGGTGTGGGCTTAGAGACATGTGAGGCCTGGAGTTGCGTGGATAGACGGCCGACGATGCCCCAGGGAGGTCTCAGAGGGTCGAGGCCTCTGCCTAGCCTTTGGAACCTATTTCTTTATGTAAAAAAATAAGTGAAAGTGAGGACACATTGAGGTAGAGTCCAAGAAAGTTTATTAAGCAAAGGAAAGATACACAACTAGTAGGTCTGAGGAGTGTTTAATGTCCTGGATATTTATGGCATAGAAATAGGTTGGGGGGAGGCAGCTCAAATTCACCCTAGAACAAGTGTTCCCCTTTTTCTCACAGCTGGCACCTTTAATAGCTCTTTCTGCTACATTTTTTATCAAGTGGTCACAGAGACTTTTAAGACTGATCTCACTAAAACACTGGTCCGTAATATCTGGGCATCCCTTCAAAGGAAAGATGGAGTTTGCTATATGAGCCCTTTAAGATGGGAGTCCATCCTTGATATAAGGAAATCCTTTCAACACAATTTGAGCAAGAGGAGCCATTTTCCCAAGTGTTTGTATGGATAAGTATGTCTTTCCTATAGATAGACTTGCTCAGTTTCCAGAGTACACTAATTATCTTGTGCAAATAGGCAAAGTCAGAAGGCAAGGTCAGGGGGAGAACTTCTGTTTTTCTTCTTTTCTTTCTCTCCTTTTCTCCTTCCGTATCTTCCTCCCTTCTTCCCTTCCTACTAATACCACAGTTTATGAGAAAATATAAAGCTTTAAGCAAAGAATTAGTATTTCTGTGTTTCTAATATTTCTGTGTTTCTTTTTTTTTTTTTGGCCAGTCCTGGGCCTTGGACTCAGGGCCTGAGCACTGTCCCTGGCTTCTTCCCGCTCAAGGCTAGCACTCTGCCACTTGAGCCACAGCGCCGCTTCTGGCCGTTTTCTGTATATGTGGTGCTGGGGAATTGAACCTAGGGCCTCGTGTATCCGAGGCAGGCACTCTTGCCACTAGGCTATATCCCCAGCCCCTAATATTTCTGTGTTTCTAATATAGCTACTCATTAATACAGTATTCACCCTGATTTCCTGGCTTTCCATACCTCACTCTCCTGATCACTCCTGCATCCAGTCATGGATCTGTGTGGGTTGTGGATACTTGGGGGCATCCGCCTGTGCCTCAGTGGCCCCATCCACGGAGGAAGCAGAGCCCAGGCAGATGCCAGTAGTGGAGGTTGTTGGCTTGGAATGGTCCAGATAAGGGTTGCATTGCAGAGGTGAAGTAAGCCTGAGGTGAGGTGATGGGGAAGGTGATCAGGGGAGGGGAGAGCTCGGAGGGGGACTCCTCTACAGAGAGAAGGCTCAGGGCCAGGGTTAACAAGGCCCAGTGCCCTGTGACTCGGAGGAAGTCACACAGTATCTCTGAACATGGTGCTCGTGTATGCATGCTATGTTGTGTCCCCCAGGATGCCCTGGGTCACCTGACATGCAGCTCCTCACATGGGCCACGACACCCCACTCATCCCACCCGACATCAAGCCAACAGGGGTGATTCAAGCGTGGCCAGCCTGAATAAAATATGGCCAAAGAAGCTTCCTTTGTTTTCTTAAGCCACCAGACTGTTTTCTCTGCTCCAGATTCATCCATCTCTTCTGGGTGGACTTTAAAGACATCCATGTCAACTGGAATGAAGAACTTTCTCTCCAAGCTGTGTGTGAGCACTGTGAAGACATCCATGATGTCTCTTACTCCTGGGATCTCTTCTTAGTCAATGCAACAGAAAAGAGTAGGATGGAAGGTAAAATGATGACTTGCCTCATTTTGTGTATGGAGGAACAGGCTCAGGGCTATTCTGAGATTGCTAAGGCACCGGCTGACCCATGTGTCATCTGACTTGTCCCATTAGCCCTGCGAGTCCCCAGTACCTGTCCATGAGGAAGAGAGGGAGCTCCCAAAGGCTGCTTCTCATCCTCAGGGAGGATGGCCAGATGCAAATTTTACTGGTTTAAAGCCATACTCGGCTTGGAAAGGACCACAATATGGGAGTGACTCAGTGACCTGAGGGCCACATCCCTGCAAAGCTGTGGAGAATGTCTTTTGCCCTTCTTTCCTGGCATACAACTTTTAAATCCTTGCATCTTCAAAAGCAGTCTGTTAGGGCTGGCCAGGTGCTGGTGGCTTACACCTGTAATCCTAACTACTCAGGAAGCTGAGGGCAGGCAAATACAAGACTCTTCCCTCCAGTTACCACCAAAAAGCCTGAAGTAGAGATGTGGCTTAAGTGTTAGGGCACCAGTGAAAAAACCAAACAACAGAGCAATTCCTGAGTTCAAGTACCAGTTTTGATACACACACACACACACACACACACACACACACACACAAGAAGTTATCTTTTTCTGTATGCAAATGAACTTGAAAAGCCAGACTAAAGCCATTTTGAAGTCAGGCCCCACTTTACCATGCGAACCTGAGATAAGCAGTCCCTGTGAGCAAACCCAGGAAAAGCTTATTAGGGCCCAGCCGGGCAAGAACTCTAACTGCTGGGAATGCTTAACTCTTAACTGCCCCCAGAATGCCTCGAGCCCTGAGCCAATCAGATTTGTACCCCTGTCCTAATCTTGCTTGCTTGAACACCTGATTACTGTAACTTTGTTTTTTGTCTTGCTTGAACACTGGATGGCTGTAACTTTGTTTTTTGTCTTGCTTGAACACCTGATTGCTATAACTTTGTTTTTTGCCTTTATAAGCCCTGTGCAATCGCAGCTCGGGGCTTCCTCCTAACCTCCGCTATGTCAGTGGGTAGGACGAGGCCCAAGGTGCAGCTCGCTTGAATAAAGCCTTGCCTTGCTTTTGTACTTCGGAACATCTGAGTCTCGGTGGCCTTCTTGGTGGTCTTCTCGCGACTTGGCATAACAAACTGAACAGCTGAACGTTGGCTTGTGGCTTCATGATAAGGCTTGGTTCCCCCACAAAGACCAAGTCACGATTAGAGTTGAGACTTTCATCCCCACCCTCAACCTCCTAGTAGAGGGAAGGGCTGGTTAGATTTGTCACCAATGATTAGTGGTTTAACCAATCATACCTCAGTAAGGAGGCCTCCATAAAATCCCCAAAGACAGGGTTTCTAGACCTTTCCAAGAGCCGAGAACATGGAAGTTCCTGGAGGGCAAAGCCTCAGAGAGGGCCTGGCAAGCTCCTGGCCTTTCCCTCACACCTCACCCAGTGCATCCCACCAGCTGTATCTTTTGTGATACACTTTATAATAGGTAAACATAATCATTTTTCCAAGTTCCTGGAACTGCTCAAGCAAATTAGTTGAGCCTTAGGAGGTGATTGTGGGAAGCCCAATTTGTAGCTGATGCGTCAGAAAGCCAGGTTCAACCATCGGGTGCACCTGAAATGGGGACAGTCTTGTGGACGAACCCTCAACCTCTGTGAGGTGATGCCATGTGTGATGTCTACCTCCAGATAGTGTGAGAACTGAATCAATCAAGGACACCAGCTGGTTGGCTGCAGAATTGCTTGCATGCTTGCTTGCAGATGGGGAGAATCACGGAAGTGATCTGTGCCATTAGAGTCAAGTAGGGAGAACTGACTCTGTCTTCTGCTCCAGCCCCTTGAGATCTCCATCCTTTGGGGAGGCTGTCCAGGTGATGGTCTAGCTGTGGTCCTTACCTGGCACTGCCAGAAGGTAACTTCCCACAGCTGGTGATGCCAAGGTTCTGTTTTCTTGGGTGAAAGATGGGATTCTCACTTGTTCATCTCAAAGGCAAGCTGAGGTACATCAAGGTGGGCACAAAGTGTGGATTCAAACCCAAATGAGGATGGCCACCTGGGAAGACACTAATTCCAGGAGTCAAATGGCATTGGAATGGGTCTGGGTCTTTATAGATGCAACAAAAGAACAAGAGAGTTTTGCAGCAAGCTGGTTACAAGCGCAATGTCTGACAAGCATAGCCCAGGGCATGGGTAGGCCCCTGCTGATGCAGTAGGATCCAGTCCAGAATTGCAGGGAGCAGGAAGGGCTGTGGTCAGGATTCTTTTTTATTTTATTTATTTTTAAAAATTATCTTTAAGTAGTTGTACGGGGTGGTGGTGGTGGTGTTAATTCAACATGTCTTTTAATGAGTTATAATGAATCTTGATCAATGTCACCCCTTCCTTCTTACCCATCTATCCCAGCCTGCCAATCTTCTCAAGTTACCTGGTTTCATTTTCACATAGGGTCATAGATTATTATGACTGCCCACGCTTTCTCTCTACATTGTCTACCCCCCGTCCCCCCCCCCCCCCCGCGTCCTTCCCTGCTCCAGACTACACAGATTTCAGCTTCTTGGTATTCTTTTTTCTAGGCTGTAAGTTAGTTGTTCAAAGGAGTTACACCATTGCAGTCTTCCCCTACATAGACCACACTTCAGTCAATTTATTTGTATGCATAGGCATATGACCCCATATATGTTTTATATGTTTTAATATACATATAACTTCCATATATGAGATAAAACCCATGCCCTTTGTTTCTCTGAGCCTGATTTACTTCATGAGCCTGACTTACTTCACTTGATTTTTTTTCAAGGTTCCTGAAAATGGCATAAAATTATTCTTTCTAGTGGACTGTCTCTGTGTGTGTGCACATGCGCACTATATACATATGGATATCACATTATCTTCTTGTCAGGGGCAGGATTATTTATCTCTTCTTAGAGTCAGGGTCTGCTGAGACCAGCCACCTCGGGTCAAAATGACCTGGGTGACTGTGGTCTCATGTTTGCCCACATTGGGCCTTTTGTTACCTTGTTCTTGACCCATTCTTTCTCCTATGGCATCACAGAGTGGTATCGGGGCTAAAGAGAATGACTGTGGCAATGCTCCTAGTGGCAATGAGCACTTAAGGGTAAACCAGGATTGAGATGTAGCCCTCTCCCCATTCCCATGGTGGTGACTGTGTTCAGGGAGGTGTCTCTGGTGGCAAACAGAGGAGCTTTGTCTCTATCCAGGCAGTGAGCTCCTACACCACAGCGCCTGCCAACCCTGCTGGCCACCGGCCACGCCTGTTCAATCCATTCAGTGGAGCCATAGGAAGATCCAGATGGCTTCAGCAGCTCGGGGACACAGATGCCAAGTGCAACTGCATCCTTCATTGCAGGAGACACACTTGTAACCAAGTTAAAATTCCCCAGAGCCCAGGCTGCATGGGCTAGAGAATCTTGAAGTTAAATTTCAGCAAGGCCAGTGATTGCCCAAGGTGGATGTGTTCAAAGAATTGGACTTCCCCATGGCCCAAAGCAATAGCTGACAGTATCGGAGATCATTTATATGTCCATGACTTCTGTTGTTGTTTTGCTATAAGCCCTTTGTCATAAATTCTAACAATAACTTTTAGAAATATTGGACTAGATTCTTACTGTCAGGTAGGAGAGTGAAAATCAGGAGAAACTTCTTATGCCCAAAATTGTTCTAGAATATAGCAGAGTCAACTGTGCTGGGGTACAGAGGCCTCCCTGGTGTGTGTGTGGAGCCTGGGAGAGCAAACTCCAGAGGGTAGAGCGGTGGTGACTTCCTGTTTCCATGTGCTCCTGTTGTGTCCAGTGTTGGCCTCCAAACCACCAGGTGGCGCTCACACCCCTTTATCACCCAAGTCGCATGGGGTTTGTTCAAAGCAGACATGCTCTTTCTACCTGTCAACTTTTTGAAAAGACAGATGGTTGTTCCAGAATTTTAACACTGTCCTGTCTGTATCTAAGTTCCTTTTTGTAGCACCGTGGGGCTGCTGGGTGCCTCGGCCCTTGAGGCTGCTTTGAAGTCATCGGAGTCCAATCTACAGGCGGCAGATCCAAACATGGCAGATGGTGATGGAAGACCCACACTGTCCTCACAGGGGCCTTCACTCTCCACCCTAGCCCCACTAATCATTTCTGTCATGGAGAGCCTGTCCTTGGAATCCACAAGAGATGGTCACTATATTCCCACTGCTGGTGATACCATGGCCCCAGGGGAGTCTCCTGAGGATGGTCGGAAGAGCCCAGAGTCAGAGTCCCTGGCAGAGCGAGACTGGACCCTGCCCAGCTCCTCCTCTTCCCTGGATGGTATGTGTCACCATAGGAACACGCCGTCTTCACAGCTCAGCATCAGGGTGGCCTCCAAAGGAGAACTCTCACCCACCTCAGAGAGACCTGGTTTCACAGTCCACATTTGTAAATTGTGGTTTTAGTTGAAATATGATTGAGCCTGGCACTCACTGGTGGCTTATGCCTGCCATCCTAGCCATTCAGCAGGCTGAGATCAGAGGCTCTCAATTTAAAGCCAGCCTGGGCAGTCTGTGAGACTCTTTTCTCCAATTAATCAGCAAAAATCTCAAGCGGTAGAGCACAGACTTGAACAAAAAGCCAAGCAAGATGCTGGGAGCTGATGGGTCATGCTTATAATCCTAGAAACTCAGGAGGCAGAGATCTGAGGTGAGTATCATAGTTTGAAAGCAGCCCAGGCAAGAAAGTCTATGGGACTCTTATCTCCAATTAAACACCCAAAAGCCAGAAATGGAGCTGTAGCTCAAGCAGTAGAGCACTAGCCTTGAGCACAAAAGCTCAGGGACAATACCCAGGTCCTGAGTTCAAGGCCCACAACCAGCACCATAAAAAAAAAGCAAAGCAAGAGCATGAGACCTAGAGTTCAAGCTTCAGTAAAGGTATATAAATATTTTTTTTAAAAAAAGAAATGTTGTTATTCTGTCTTCTCACATAGATTTTGAAGCTTATTACAGCGACATCCAAGAAGCAGTGCCATCCCAGGGAAGACAGCCAGGTGATTGCTCCTGTGATCTCTCCTCTGTCCAGGCGGGCTTTGTATCTCCTCTTCCCCACACCCACTTCTGGAATCCCAGTTCACCACGCTTCTCCCTCATACCCAAGCCACCGCAGCACACCAGAGTTAAAGGGCAATAGGCTGGCCCATACTCTCACCCGCCAGAGTTCTCCTACCTGTTTGAAGCAGGTGGCATCTGATCTAATACTGTTTAGCTGTGCCTGTCTCTTTAAGAAAAGCTTTTATGGCCAGCTTGCACTTGTGTCTCCAGAATGGGCTCAGCACCTACTGCATCAGCATGCAGTGAGTCCACCTTTGGGGGAATCGATGATCGGAGGATGATTTGTTGGTTCATCAAGTGAACAGGAGTGAATGACTGGTTGGTGTTTAGAGGATAGATGGGCAATGAGTGAATGATGGATCTATCTTTCTAGTGATCAGGTAGATGATCAGAGAATGGCTCGTCAACTGAAGGACTTAGTAGATGATTTATTTGTACCCCGAGTGACTGATTCATGTGGGGTGAATAGAACAGTGAGTGGATGTGTTGTGTTTCTGATTCGCTGTAGTGTTTTCTTTGATGGTCATCTTCAACTGCCTCCAATGTTCTGGATCCTTTGGCCCTCCTCATGCTCCTTTCTATGTGATGAGGCAGAGGAGAGACTTAGAAAAGCAAATCAGTTATACTTCCAGATTGTGGAAACAGGTGTGGCCCACAGACAGGGCCTGGAAGGGTGCCTAAGAGTGGTCAGGAGGTGGAAGACAGGCGTGAGGGAAAGCTGAGGCTGAGCCTCAGGGGGGTTTCTGAGGGAGGGGTGAGTAAGGCTACAGGCGGATTAGAATTTGCTAATAGGAATCATTTCAGTGGGCTCAACCAGGATAGAAACTCTGGCTGTGGCTCTGGCAGTTTGCATTTCCGAGATCTGCCCCTGGTTATCGCTGAGAATTGACTAGCTCTAGAGACCTCCACCAGAACTTATTTTTGGTGCTGATTTGGGTGTAGGTTTGATTTGGGATATCAAAAGATCATAATGTACAGAATGTTTTAGAAGTTTTACAATTTATTCACGTTTACACTGAATGGATGAAAAAGAGGAGCGCCAATCTGTTGCACTGATACCATGGCCTTTTCTGATAGGAGTCATTCTAGTCTCCAAGCAGTGGTTCATCTTGGTATTATATCTGGTTTCCATGACCATTATCTGAATTCTCAAGTTGGTCTTCTTTATGTGTGTGTATATGTGCAGGTACTGGAATCTGAATTCAGGGCCTCTCGTTTGTCTTTATTCACTTAAGACTGGTCCTCTGCCGCCCGAACCACACTTCTAGCCCTTAAATTGATCTTCATACCTTAACACCATCAATCTTTCATTCTCTACCCCCCCCCCCCACCCCAAGGCTACATGGTAGCCTCCATCTCCCTAGTTGTTCCTACTGTCTGTAGTTACTCCCCTACAACCACATGAGGACTTTGCTGTCACAAATGCAACTGTCCCTTCTTTCAGCTCCCCTGGCAGCCCCTCCAGCAGCTCCCCGCCCCCACAGGCAGGATGAAGGCTGAGTGATCCCCACATAGCAGATGGTTACATGCTGTTTTGTTTTTTTTTGGTTCAACCAGGAAACTTCTTTCTCTAGATCTCGCCAGAGCTCATTCTCATCTCGGTTCTGTAGTTTCTTCTTGGGCAAGGGCTTGCCGCCCACCCCTTGTGTTTGAGCTCCCCGTCTATCAGTGAGGTTCTCTTTCTCTGCTTTATGTTTTCCCCATCATTTACTGACTTTGCATTGCTGTTTCCTTGTTTGTTTGTTTAACTCCCTTTCTGTGACATTCTAGCTGCAAGGATTTGGTTGATCTGATTCACAAGGTCTCCAGTCCCTGGGCCCAGTGTTAAACCATATGAAGTATTTATCAACTAATCTACAGGGGAAAAAAAAGAACACAGAATTGGCTGACAAGTTATATGACAACATATTGACTCTGCTGAGTTGATAAAGTCATTATTTCAGCTCTGAAGTGTCCTGCAATAGTGATCACCATCAACATTGAATGGTTCATTATTCAGGAAGTTTGTGACTTGTTTGTCACCCATGGTCTGGGTTTATCTTCTCAGGGAACAGTATCAGCCCCCCTGGATCAGGACCAAGCACCCATGCTACGGGGAGCCCCTATGACGGGGATGGTCTGCTGGGTCCCTTCCTCTCCCCAGGCAGAGTGGAGCCAGTTCTCATGATCGACTGGCGCAAGGCCCAGGTCAGCCCAGCTGTCTTCCAAGGCTACACAGCGTCAGGTACGAAGTTGCTCTAGCTATCCTGCAATTCACAGTTGCTTCAAAGGAGATTGGATGCTAGTCCTCCTTTTCTTCTAAAACCTCCATTTTAGCACACAAAAATACTTGGAGCCATTTTTCCTCTTCTGCTTGCATTTGTCCCTCTAGGAACACCTCTTTTACTCAAAGAAGTGCTTGTTTTTGATGTCCCAGGAGGCCCTGCCCAGAGGCCAGCCCTTCGGAGTCCCCTGTCTGGATGGCCTCTCGCTGGGCAGGTGAACCACTCACATGAACGATGCTTGCTCTGAAGGATGGGTTTCTAACCAGTGTTCCCCAACAGGGCCACAGATGGCACCCACTTTGTTGAGTTGCTGTGGTAGGCTTACCATTGTTCTGGATTTCATAGTGCAGTGATTTCTTCCCTATTCCTTTCTTGAGACATTTTGGCAGGTAAAGTGAGGTTGTTTAAAAGTTATCCCTGTGTATGTTGGATCTTGCCTTTGAGATGTCTCCCACTTTCCAGGAAAGCAGTACAGGGCCAGCCTTTACCTCCTGAGGGAGTAATGCCGCTCTTAGAGGAAGCAGCTATGGTCAGATTAAGCATGTTTATAATAGCCAATATTCCAAAAAAGTTTGCAAATTGTTTCAGCCTATCTTAATCATACTTTGTAGTTAAATTCACACACAGCAAAACTAAACACGGAGCCTACTATAGACAAAGTAAGATCTTTCCGTAGTCTCTTGTTGGGGAAGTCTGATCCCAGGCTGATGCGTCCACCCTTGAATATTATTTCTGTTGAGCTGGGGGAGGAGTGGAGAGATGGGATTTCATCCCTCCAGGGAAAACCCCAACAGTTCCACAGAGAACCAGGACATGGAACATAGAATTGTGATATATATTTTTCCTTGCTCTAATGGTAGAACCCACCCCCAGTATTCTGCCTGTCTTCCTGCCCCTCAGAATCCACTGACCATTATTTTTATGTGGTCACCCCCTCTCTTATAGGTATCACAGGATCATCTGTGACAATAAAGCCATACTCCCTGAGCAGTGGAGAGATGTACGTTCTACAAGCATCTGTGGGTATGTTACTTGGCCAGTTGAGTTTGGTGTTAGGGAATCATAAAGGTTTGGTCACACTCATATGTTTTTTGAGGAAGTGATCATCACTTCTCATTCCAGCAATTTTGTGGTTCTTGACTCTCCCCATCTCTTATGCTTACCTTCCCTCTCCATTGCCTTCTACAAGAGGGCATCAGCAGGTTGTGGTTATGTTACTCTGTTTTGCTTTCCCTCATAGAATTGGGTGCATGTTTAGGAGTTGCCAGCACTGGTGACTCATGCCCTGTAATCCTAGATACTCAGGAGACAGATCTGAGGATCATGATTCAAAACCAGTTTAGGCACACAAAAGTCCATGAGACTGTTTTCTCCAAAGAACCTTCAAAAAGCCAACTGTGGAGGTGTGGTTTGAATGGTAGAGCACCAGCCTTGAGCATAAATAGCTAAGTGAGACTGAGGCCTGACTTCAAGTCCCAGTACACACACACACACACACACACACACACACACACACACACACACACACGCGCGCGCGCACACACACACACACTTTAGGTGCACAGGTTAAAGGCTGAAAAGCTGCCATTTTAAATTTTACATTTTGTGTTATAAAACTTAACAAATGGATTTCTTCCATGTGAGTCTGTAGCCCCTCTCCGTTTTGCCCTGTGCAGGTGTCCTTGTCCTGTTCCATGTGGGCTTGCAGCTGTGGGCTTGCTTTCACTGACATACAGCCCTCACAGCCTGTACACTTATGCTGTGACACAATCTGAGATCATCCTGTTGGGTAACTTCTAGACATTTCTCTCCATTTCATAAGGTATTTAGTTCCATTTCATAAAAAGAACAGAGGATGGAGCAATTTATATTCATACACAAGTTTGCTTCCGTAGCCACATTTTTTTTTAACATTCATTAAAATCGACCATGAACCAGGTGTAGTAACACATGCCTGGAATCTCAGCATTGAAGAGGCTAAAACAAGGGGATGAGAGGCTCAAAGCTAGCCTAGGCTACAGAGTGAAGCTCTATCTTGTTGACAGCAAAATATACCACAACCCACCGTTCATTTCTAGTCTGGCATTGTGTGTGTGTGTGTGTGTGTGTGTGTGTGTGTGTGTGTGTGTGTGCGCGCCTATCTCCTAAGAAGAAGCACAGGGTTAACTTTCATCTGAAACTGGGATTCTGTACAGTCACTAAAGACCCGGATTGTCTGTGCTGTGAATATCTACTTGCACCCTGCACAGCCACAGCTTGCATACAAAGCCCCGGACCCCTGCTTGTGCCAAAAGAAGATGAATGATGGCTTTTGTTTCAACAAACATCTTTGCCCTTGCATTAGACTTCTTTCTCTCTTGCTTCTGAAATCTGTCCAAGTAATAAACTGAAGGCCATTCCTTTAGATGAGCCACGTTCTTTACTGGAGCCTCTGGAGAGCCCGTTCATAGCCCCAGGTTCAGTGCAGCTACCTGAGAGAGGGGAGCTTGGTCTCCACATGTCTCCCCACCTAATTTCCTGTTGCTGTGCCTTACTCATTGCTATCACATAGACCACCCTATGGCCCTGCGGCTCCATCTTCCCTTGTGGTTATTTTGGCCAAATGCCCGTTCACATCTCCATGTCCCTTTCTGACCACTGAACCCCAGATTGCCCACTTAAATCATATCTGCTTTTGAAGAGATTGTCCTGGCCATCCAGATAGAATTATTCACTCTATCCTGTTGGGTTTTATTGTGTTAGAGGATCTGTTCTCTGTGGTTTATCTGAGGACAGATAGCATATGAACAGTGTCTGGTCAGACCCTGGCCCTAAACAGTGGTGCCCTGCACGGTGGCAATTATCACCAAGATTTTGATGGTTGTAGTTTTTGTTTTTGTTTTTTTGCCAGTCATGGGGCTTGAACTCAGGGCCCGAGCACTGTCCCTGGCTTCTTTTTTCTCAAGGCTAGCACTCTACCTCTTGAGCCACTGTGCCACGTCTGGCTTTTTGTATATGTGTGATGCTGAGGAATTGAGCCCAAGGCTTCATGTATACAAGGTGAGCACTCTATCACTAGGCCATATTCCCAGCCCCTATCACCAAGATTTTGAACAAATTGACTTACAAATCTCCATCTAATAGCCCATCTCAAGAAAAATATACTAAAAGTTCAAAATACTTTTCTGTGCATGAGAATGATCATCAGTGAGTGGCTAGTAATACCAGGAAGTAGAAAATAGTGAGTAATCCTGGGGGAGGAACAGTCATGCAGATTGGGGTGCATCTGCCCAGTGGAATGTCTGCTGTTGTTATCCACAATAGTGATTCAGATGACTATTTCATCCATGTTACTGCAGGGTGACACAGAAAATATTTGTGGTGATAATACAACTAAAAAGAGAAGATATCAAATTGTATCCATGCTGTAAATTTAACTCATCAGTGTGTGTGTGTATGTGTGTGTGTGTGTGTGAGAGAGAGAGAGAGAGAGAGAGAGAGAGAGAGAGAGAGAGAGAGAGACTGGGGCGGTCAGTGAATCTTGAAGTTCATCAGTGTGTGTGTACGACACTGATTGGGGCAGTCAGTGAATCTCAAGGAAGTTCATCAGTGTGTTTGTGTGTATGTGTGTGTGAGAGAGAGAGAGAGGGAGAGAGAGAGAGACTGAGGCGGTCAGTGAATCTCAAGGAATTTGGGTGTGCTGGCCATGCATCCTCATTCTTTTCCCAGAGATTTTGGGATTTTTGTCTAACTCCTGAGTAGAAAATTAGTCTCCCTTGTCTACCTTTATTTCCCAGGGTCTGGAAAATGGGTTTTCCCACTTAGTGCTTCTGTTCCCCAGGGCTCAGTGGATCCCAACACATACTCACACCACAGGGTACCAAAACACTGTGGGCATCCATTTGAGTCAGCAGGAATAAGTGTGTATGATCAAATTCAACCCTCTGCCACGGAGGTCCTCCGCTCTGGTTGAAATCTCTGTCTCGTCTCTCTTAGCTTCAAAGCATGGCTTACGAGGCAGAGCTCAGCTCTACTTCACAGTTAACCCGACTCCACAAGACATGGCCTGCCAGGTGCGGCCCCACCATGGCCTGGAAGCACACACCATCTTCAGTATTTTCTGCCTGTCAGGGAAGCCGGTACGTGACAGCCCTTGTTTGTCCTCAAACTGCTCATCTTTATGAGAAGTTGCAGACAGCTCCACACAGCAAGCAGTAGACACAGAAGGCTTTGGCCTTCCCTATCTGTGAATGTAGAAAGTAGCTAGGGTATGAATAGGGCCAATCCTACACTAGCAATAGAGGTTCACAGAGCCCTTCCCCCCCCCAAAGAAAGGTGGACCTGCTTCCTAGGGATTCCCCTGGGGTACTTGGTTGCAGCTCACACGGCACATACAGGCATTGGGGGCAAGATGAAGAGGCTCAGCTTTATCCCAGAGCATGTCTCTAGCCTGAGCTTGACCTCTCTCCTAAGCTGGGCACTGAAGATCACTCTGATTCTTTGCATAGGATCTTATGAGGATCTGAGGGGAGTGTGGGTGTAGAGGGGTCCAGCGCTCCCTCCTGAGGTCAGGTGATAGAATAAGTGGGAGCTGCCATATTGGAATCCTGGCACCATTTTCCTCTTCTCTCTGTGGACAGGTGGACACCTCCCATTTCTGCCCTCTGTCCTGCCCATGTTGTTCCTTCTGAAACTTGCCTGTTTGTAGGAGGGGCAAGGCCCTCGCTCAGCCTCAGGGCCTCATTCTAATAACTTTTGTTTTTAAACTCTGGGCCCCCATGCCTCTTTTGTGCCGTCTGGGTGTCTGGATTATGTCTTCCAGTAGAGCAGTTCTCTTCATCCTGAGTGGAGGGCAGACAGTCTGATTTCTTGCTGTTGGGAGACATCAGGGAAACAAGAGCTCTCCAGTGGACCCTGGGGGAAGAATCTTACTTTGTGTGAGAAGCTACTGGTCCAATGGACAGGAGTTCTGCAGGTCAGGAAATCAGGGACAGCGTGTCACCAATATTCACCTTGTTCTTGGAGTGCAAAATAGGTTTTCAGGTGCGAGGAAGGCTGCAGGTGAATGTTTAGTGACGATGCCAATCATAGTGTGTTCAACTACTCTGTTTCTTTTTCCTCTCTATGGATCCAATGATAGGATTTTCACTACGAATTTAGTTACCAGCTAGGAAATGGCTCCAAGCACACCCTGTACCGTGGGAGAGATACCCACTATTACTTTGCACTGCCAGCTGGGGAGCCCTTGGACAGTTACAAAGGTAAGTCATAATTGAATGGCTGCTATACTTTATGCCCACTTGCTGTTTTATCCTGGTTTATGAAAAGTAAACATTGTTGAAACTATGTGCCTAGAAATTGAAATTATTTATTCACCTTGAGTTTGGTGTTTTGTCTTGCTTTTTTAACCTGCCTTTAGTGTGGAAAAAAAAAAGCATTAGGAGTATAATCCATAGCTAGGCATTTTTATGTCTTATAGTTTAAATGAAATATAATGCAGTTGTTAAGATGCCAAAGGATATTTTTGATATTTCTTGTTTACTAGTTAATACATTCTATCTGGTGAATCTTGAACTTATTATAGCTTAAAACAAATCAAGGCCCCCCCCCCACACCCCTAAAGAAAATGTGGAGTAAAGGATTGTTGGGTTGGCAAGTTGTAATGCCGGTAGCTCATGCCTGTAATCCTAGCTACTCGGGAGGCTGAGGTTTAAGAATCACAATTGGAAGCTAGTTCAGGCAGGAAAGTCTATAAGAAAAAGTCCATGAGAAAAGTCCATTCACCTCCTATTAAGCACTGAAAAGCCAGAAGTGGAGCTGTGGCTCAAGTGGTAGAGCACCAGCCTTGAACAAAAAGGCTCAGTCCAACACCCAGGTCCTGAGTTCAAGCCCCAGGACTGGCACAAAGAAAAGACATTATTTTGGCTCATGATTTTGGAGTTTTGGTCCTATAACTGTTGGGTCCCACCACTTTGGGACTGTCAAGGCATTGCACTCTGTACAGGGACTTAGTGGTGGGAAAGGCCCACTGGTCTCTTGGGCGGCACAAAAGAGCGATGGACATGAGAAGCCATGGCCTCCATCTTCCTCTGAAGGCACATCTTCAGGGACCAGAAGGCCTCCCCAACTCCCACTTCTTAAAGCATTTCAGACTTGTCACTTCCTGCCATTCCCTGTCTTCTGAGGTCCCCTCCATCAGTTATTTCTCATCTTCTAGACCTATGAAGTCTGTTGACATCATTTAGGGACTACTTACAATGTCACCCCAACCCTTGGTGGACCGTTGCCCAGCCTTGATTTCCCTCTCTGGCACCTGTGTGGGATCCAGCCTGCCCTTCCCCAGGCATCTCCAAAAACACAGCATGTGTCCAGAATGATGCTCCCCTGTCCTGCTCCCCACAGTCATGGTTTCCATGGAGATCACAGATGGAGATGGCTCCAAGGTGCAGCCATGCACAGCGGCAGTGACCGTGATGCCCCGTTTCCATGGGAACAGCTGCCTCAGCGAGGACCTGTGAGTACCACACTGCCATGCAGTTGTCTGTACTAGAACAGTATTTGTATTTCTCTGGGAAATGGCAGCACGGCGGGTTAACAGGTTTTCTTTTCTTTCTTTCTTTCTTTCATTTTTTTTTTTTTTGTGCTGGTCTTGGAGCTTGAAATCAGGGCCTGGGCACTGTCCCTCGGCTTCTTTTGGTCAAGGCTAGCGTTCTGCTACTTGAGCCACAGCTTCACCTCCAGCTTTTTAATAGTTTATTGGAGATTGAGTCTCACAGACTTTCCAGCCAGGCTGGCTTTGAATCGCCATCTTCAGTCTCAGCCTCCTGAATAGTGAGGATGACAGGTGTGAGCCACTGGTGCCCGGCGTTTTTAACAGCAGTTCTGCGGAGGCATTTTACACACTAGATAGTTCATCCAGTACAGAATTGAGCAAGCCTTACCAGAATCTGTATCATAGAACATTTTCAGGGGGGCTGGGGATATGGCCTAGTGGCAAGAGAGCTTGCCTCCCATACATGAAGCCTTAGGTTCAATTCCCCAGCACCACATATACAGAAAATGGCCAGAAGTGGCGCTGTTGCTTAAGTGGCAGAGTGCTAGCCTTGAGCAAAAAGAAGCCAGGGACAGTGCTCAGGCCCTGAGTCCAAGGCCCAGGACTGGCAAAAAAAACAAAAAAAAAAAGAACATTTTCAGGATCACAATGGTTGGTACTCACTAGCAGTCCTGTATCCCCACCACTCATCTTCCTCATTCTAGCCCCAAATAACTACTAATCTAGGAAGTGGAGGTGTGGCTTAAGTGGTAGAGTGACACCCTTGAGTGAAAACAGCCAACCAAGATTGTGAGGCCCTGAATTCAAGCATCATTACCAGTACGTGCACGCGTGCACACACACACACACACACACACACACACACACACAATTCTACTGATCTACTTCATGTCTACATATTTATCTAGTTAGGAAGTTTCACATTAGTGGGATGATGCAAAATGTGATATTTAGTAACTTATTTTATTTAATATGTGAAAGTTTTGAGAATATATATATATATATGTATATAATGAATTTGTGAATTCCTACCATCTTCTTCTGTATTGCTGAATAATGATTGTATGGCTATACGTGATATTTCCAAAGTGACTGCTCTGTACTCTAACTATTCAAAGGTTTTGTGGAAGCTAGATGTCAGTTCTTCTTTAAACACTGTATAGAAACTATCAGTGACATAACCTGAGTATGGCTTTTTTGTGTGGTAGGTTTTATAACTTACTCAGTCTCATCAGTATTCACTTTTTAAAATTTCTTTTTGAGACTATTTGAGTAGTTTATATCATTTTAGGATTTTTTCCACTTCATTAATATTCTTTAATACTTTGGTGTACAAGATTTTCTGTTCTTCAAAAACAGTAGGCTGTCAAAGCCCTTTTTATTCTATGTGGTTATTTTAGTAGTTATATTATTTTCTTTTTGTGTCATCATCAGTATGGCTAATTTGGGCTTAGCTGATCTCTTCCAAGAATCAGTTTTTTGTTTCATTGACTTTCCCTTTGATTTTTGTATTCTTTATGTCATTCATGTCTTAATCTCTGTCATTTCTTTCCTTTTGATTGTTTGGGTTTTGTTTACCTTTTTTTTTTTTTTGCCAGTCCTGGGGTTTGAAATCAAGGCATAGGAACTGACCCTAAGCTTCTTTTGCTCAAGGCTAGCACTCTACCATTTGAGTCACAACTCCATTTCTGGCTTTTTCTGAATAGCTTGTTAGGCATAAGAATCTCATGGACTTTCTTGCTTAGGCTGGCTTCAAACCGTGATCCTCAAATCTCAGCCTCCAAAGTAGCTAGGATTATAGGTCCAAGCCACTATGCCTGGTGTTTTTTTTTTTTTTTGCCAGTCCTGGGGCTTGAACTCAGTGCCAGTGCCTGGCTTCTTTTTGCTCAAGGCTAGCATTCTACCACTTAAGCCACAGCACCACCTCTGGCCTTTTCTATATATGGTGCTGAGGAATCGAACCTAAGGCGTCATGTATATGAGGCTAGCACTTTACCACTAGGCCATATTCCCAGCCCTGCCTGGCTTTTTAAAAAAATGGATGTTTACAGCTATAAATTTCCCTCCAGCAGTGTCTTTGCTCCATCCCATATGATTTACGGTGTTATGTTTTCATTTGCTAGTTTCAAAGTATTTGGTAATTGCCTTTTCAGTTGCTTTTTTGAACCATTAATTATTGAAAGGTGTATTTTTTAAATTTTCACTGATTTGTGCATTTGCCAAGTTTTCATCTTTGACTTCAAATTTAATGCCATCATAATCAGAGGACATACTTTGTCTTATGTCCTATATAATGTGTTCTAGAAATTCTGATGTGTACTTGAGAAGAAGGTATCTTTTTCTTTTGTTCAGGAAAAGTTGTCTATGAATGTTTGTTTGGTCTAGTTCTGTTTGAGTCAGAGAGAGAGAGCGTGCAATAGACCAACTGATGGACAGACAGATTTTCTGCCTCATTGTTCTATTGATTATTGATTGTATTATTAGTTATGAATTTTCTCTCTCCCTCTTATTTTTTGATTCACACATACAGGGCTTATCCTCCTTCCCTCCCTCCCTCCCTCCCTCCCTCCCTCCCTCCCTCCCTCCCTCCCTCTCTCTCTCTCTCTCTCTCTCTCTCTCTCTCTCTCTCTCTCTCTCTCTCTCTCTCTCTCTCTCTCTCATACTGGCCCTGGGAACTATCCCTGAGCTTTTGTGCTCAAGGCTAGTACTCTACCATTTTTGGTTTTCTGGTGGTTGATTGGAGGTAAGAGTCTCACAAACATTCCTACCCAGACTGGCTTCAAACTGCGATCCTCAGACCCTAGCCTTCTGAGTGGCTAGGGTGTCATGTGTGGACCACATTTCTTTATTTGCCATGGGCAGGTATATTAGTATCAGTTTGGCTTCTTTGTACCCTGTTCAATTCTGACCAAAGACGCTTTTTATAGGACTTTGGTATGATACTGTGCTCTGTCTTTTTAGAGTTTCTTCTGCATAGAGAAACATTCTGTATCATTCTATTTCTTCACTAATCCACTTAAGAAGAATAAATTCTGCTTAACCCTTGGCAGGAAGGATGAAAAGTTTTGCTATGTGTATTCAACGATGATAACCTCTGGTGTTTCCTTCAGATATAATTCCAGCCTGAAGAGCCTGTCTATCCTCCAGCTGATGGGGAGTCACAGGGAAACGAGGAACTTCATCACCATGATCACTGAGATCCTCAGACATTTGGTTATGGAGAACAGAAGTGCTTCATGTGGCTGGTGGTCACAAATTCAGGATGCATTCATTTCTTCCTTGTGCAAATTAGTGTTTGTAGATCAGGTATGGCCCAGAGTTGGGTAAGCTAAACTATCTGTGAACCTGCATAAAGTAGTGAGGCCTGGGACCCTCTGGCCCCCGGCACATGGCTGGCTCCCTGGCATGTGTTCACACTTATGAAAGACAAGCAAGGAAGGAGAGTGTTTGGGCAGCCTGTCCCCATTCATGGCCACAGTCTCTCTCTCTTCCTTGCTGAGACGTTTTGCAAATCAGTGTCACTGGTTTACAAAGAAGAAAGTGATATAAGTAATTCAGCACTGCAGATAATTCTACTAATGCTTCTGCAAAGAAGGAAGGACAGAAAGAGAAAGAAACAAAGAAAGAAATGAAGAGGAGGGAGGGCTGGGAGAAGGAATTAAAGAAAGAAAGAGAAAGAGAGGAAGGGAGAGGAGACAGAGGGAAGGAGAAAAGAGGGAGGGAGGAAGAAAGGAAATAAATGGAAAAAGAAAGGAAGAAAGAAAAAGAAAAGAGAAAGAAGGAAGAAAAAGTACATGTCACTTGAATGGTTCTCTTTCTCTCATTATCTCAGACCCTATTCCAAGTTCTATTTGGTTCTGTCCTCTTTTCTCCTCCTTCATGTCAGTTTCCTAATAGAATATGGTGAGGCTGGCCAGGGACATACAGGGGGAGAAATATTAGGCTAGAAGGAAAACTTGAGCCTTGTAAGAAAAAGACTGGCATCCAGGTAGTGTCAGGTGGACAGCATGAAGTCTGCTCTACATTAAAAAGATCTTCTTCCTCCCCTCTCCCTTTTACTTTGCTTGTTTCTGCCATCAGGAAGAAAGGATTGATTCTATTCTTATATTAAGAGATCTCATAAGCCTTCCTCATAAGGTAAGTGTTATTTATTTGCAAGCGTGTTTTTATTGCATAATTTTGAATGACCAGTTCTTAAAGAGTATAACTTCCCAGAGCTATAGTTTGACATTTCAGTTGAAATATGATTTTCTTCTAAGAATTCATTAGAATGACTTTTTTTTTTACTTTGAATCATGGCTGGAGAATTTTATTCCTACATATAGAAATTTGGAATAGATTTAAGGAAAAAAAAAGCACTATGCTATGAACATTTTGGTGAGGGTACTGTCTTCCCTACTCAATATGAAATAGGACATTTCTTTCTCTTGGACAATTTTATTTTCTTCCCATGCTGCCTTCACGAAATCTTCAGAGATGTGAGAGAAAAACTCATTTTAATTAAGGCAATGTGTATATGACTTTATTCTAGCACATCAATGCTTCTTGTAATCTTTATTTGAGGTACATCTTTCTTCTGACTTTAGTGTAAAATATGGTCACAATATATTCTTACTTAAAAATGTAAAACTGTTCGCCAATGGCTCATGCCTGTGGTCCCAGTTACTCAGGAGGCTAAGAGATCAGAGGATCATGGTTCAAAGCTAGCCCAGACAGGAAATTTTGTGAGAGTTTAACCTCCAGTTAACCACCAGAAAACTAACTAGTGCTGTGGCTCAAAGAGGTAGAGCACTACCCTTGAGTGAAAGAGCTCAGAGAGAGAGCCTAGGCCCTGAGTTCAAGCCCTGCTAACAACAACAGGGATTTTTAATTAATACTTATTTTAAAGTCATTGCACAAAGAGGTTCCAGTTCGCTAGTCTGATTATGAGTACTATGAATCTTCATCTGTGTCTCTCACTCCATTGTTCTCTCCCATCTTTCCCAATCTCATCTATCCCCTCAAGTTAGGTAGTTCAACTTTTACATAATATACATTGAATGTAATGACTGTATTTTTCACCCTTTCTCCCTCTGTTTGTGTGCCCCCCATCCCCTTCCCATAGTATATCCTTTAAGGCACTTTTCACATTGGTTGGTGGGTATTTAAATCTGAAGTGCTATTTTGATGGCTACCAGTTACCTCTCTGATAGGACCTTCCATAGTAGCTTAACTACATTTCCAAACTAGCTTAGTTTTATTGTTTTTAAACAATTTGATCATAAATGGTATTTATAAAAATGCTTTGGTTGAATATGTATGTCAGAATCTTAATTTTGTCACGAACACGCATTAATGATTGCTAGGAGCTACTAATGGACAGAGAAGAAAAGCACTGATCCTTGTGGTTTAGACATTGCTAAATAAAAGTAAATGCAGAAACACATGCACTTTAATAAATATGCCAAGTCCCAGAATTAGGGGAATGACAAAACTGCAGAAACTTAGGCCATGGTGCAACTAACTTTAGTGGACTTTTGAACTTTGTTTTGAAAGAAGTAGCAATGGCTGGACACTAGTGGCTCACACCTGAAATCCTAGCTACTCAGGAAGCTGAAACCTGAGGACTGAGTTTCAAAGCCAGCAGGGCAGGGGAGTTCATGAGACTCTTATCTCCAATTAACTGCCAGAAAACTGGAAGTGGCATTCTGGCTCAAAGTAGTAGAGCACTAGCCTTGAATGAAAGAGCTCAGGGACAATGCCCAGGCCCTGAGTTCAAACTCCATGACCAGGAAAAAAGAAACCAACAACAACAACAAAAAGAGTCCAACGTGGCTAGAGGACAGAACTGCAGCAGCTGATAGGAGCAGAGAAGGCTGTGGAAGGATTTGCAAAAGGATTGTAAAGTGGCTTTTAGAATTCAAACCAAATAATATCAATGCCTAAAGGGCTGTTGGGGTTCCTTTTCCTTTCCTGGGTCATTTCCCACCAAACATGGACCATCTAATTCTGTTGCCCCAAAGTTCAATTATTCTAATTCTATTAATAACGAGAGGTTCAAGTATATGCATTGTGAATGTAAAAAAAAATGGTTTATTTTATATCTCTTCTTTTCGTGTAGTTAAGCTTTGGTAGCGCAGCACACATTCTCAGGTACACCCGGACACTCTTGGCTCATGATCAGTTCTTGGAAAGGTTTGTGGTTGACAAAGGATTTGTTCTTGAATTTATCCTTCTCATTTCTGGAGTCTGGGAAGCCAGCACACAAAAAATCTTGACAAATAAGGACTACCTACGAGAAGAAGGAATGAAGGTCATCTCAGATGTGTTGCTAGTAAGTGACATATTTTATCCATCCATAAGAACATGGTTGCAGGGCTGTGCACATTGCTCATTAGACGATGGGCAGTTCGGGTATGTGACCCCCAACAACAAAAATGCAGCTGCTTTCTCCCTCCCATGTTAATCTTCATTAGTAATCACTTAAAATGTCCAAGTAAGAAGCACCTTATAAAGATAATAGGTTTATTTAGAGAGGAGGGTCTTGTGCTGGCCAGCTTCTTGCTCACAGTCTCTAGTTATTTTGGGGGGGACATCAAATGGAGAAAGGACATGTGTGTGTCCTTGACTGGTCTCTGCCTTGTTCTTCCTTGTTTTTTGTTTTTCCTTTGAAGTCCTATTTGGGTGTAAACTGGGTGGTACTTTGATATTTGGAGATTGTTATTTCAATGTTACGTGTTTCTTGATAATGGTATAGTGTCCCTAATGTTTTTTTTTTTTTTTTTTTGCCAGTCCTGGGCCTTGGACTCAGGGCCTGAGCACTGTCCCTGGCTTCCTTTTGCTCAAGGCTAGCACTCTGCCACTTGAGCCACAGCGCCACTTCTGGCTGTTTTCTGTATATGTGGTGCTGGGGAATCGAACCCAGGGCCTCATGTATACGAGGCAAGCACTCTTGCCACTAGGCCATATCCCCAGCCCCCCTAATGTTTTGATAGATGTTTATTGGGATAATTAGGGAGATGTCTGACATAGGAGCATCATTTGTCAGACTATCTTCTGTGTTTTAAAAAATGTGAGGGAATGCAAATGCTTTCTTACATTCATTAGCTTAAAACAGAGCCATGATGATCTATAACTGATAAAAACAAAAATATCAAATCTTACTTCTGTGATAGTAACTTTAGGAAAGTATCTCAGAATTTTTTGTTTCACATGGTGAAATGGCCAGTGCTTTCTGGAAACAGTAAATTAGTAGACAGGCTTTGTATCTGCAATCTATCAACCCTCCCACACATAACTGTTGGCTTATTTAGCTTTCAGTTACCAAACTATTTGGTAAAGTGGGGACTGAATGAATATTCCATCCAAATCTAATACTAAACTGGGTGTTAGTAGTTCAAGCCTGTAATACTGGGTACTCAAGAGACTGAGATCTGAGGGCCAAAGTTAAAGCCAGCCCAGGCAAAGAAGTCCATGAGACTCGTACCTCCAATTAATCACCAAAAATTTGGAAATGGCGCTGTGACTCTTAAGTGGTAGAATGCTAGCCTTGAGCAAAAATGTTCAGTGAGACAGTACCCAGGCCCTGAGTTCAAGCCCCCCCCAAAGCATAATAAAATAAATTTAATCATCATCATCATAGCTATACATTAGCATACTTTCAAATATTTCTCACATTCTACTCTAGTCTATGCCCAAAAGCATTGCTATCACATTACTTGTTGACTCTTCAGGGTGTAATGGTATGAAACCCTATTTTGATGAGTTAAGAACCCCTAAAAAAAGATTATTTTTAAATGAGCAAATTCCCAGAATGGTGTGCCAAAAAGAAAGAAAATAGTTTGTGTCTTAGTATTATTTGTCATTACATCCTCTATCTATACCTTTTAGATGAATGGACCTGACCTAAGTTCAGGCAGGCTGTCTTGTCACTCTCCTCCATCTGAACTCAGGGGTTTGCTCATTTGCCTTGCAAATGCTCTGCTTTCAGAGGTGTCTTTCTTTGAGCCAGAAGCGTCGATTCCACGTGAGCACTGGGCAGATGGAATTCTGGATCCTTCTTCATGACAACCTTCAGAGCTCTGTTCAGAGCCTGGGCTCTGTCCAGGTGCATTTACCTGGTGGCCTGTCCGGGCACACTCTTGCTCAAGAAGAAAGGCAGAGTCCATGCTACATAAGCCAGCTTCTGTTCTTCAAGAAGAGCCCCTACCCAGGGGTACCCGGTCTGGGGCAGGTACCAAAGGTGTTGACTGACTGTCACTTCCATGGCAATTCAAATTGTGGTGACTGGGCTTAGGTGATAAACAGAGAAACTAGGTTGGCAGGCTTGTGCTTATTTTCTAGCTCCCAGAGAGGGGCCTCTTACAAGGTGTTGCTGTCTCCATGCCTCTTGGAAGGTCAGAATCCCCAGAAAACTCTTACTAAAACTAGGGCTCCCAAGTACCTGGCTAAGGGAACCCATGCAGTATTTCCTGTGGGGCTTTCTGACACCACTGGAGAATATAAGACTTGGGGAAGTCAGAGCATGCAGTGTAGTGTATGTGCCTTACCTTTCCTCTAATCAAAGGCAGAGTTGAAGTGGGGTGAAACTTTCAAAGGGGCCCCGAGGATCCCCCAAGCCTCTCTGTTTTCCTCTGCCCTCTTGTGAAAGACACATCTTGGCTGAACTCGGTTAGGGTAGTGGATAAATCAAGCCTGGCAGTCCTAATGCTTTGGCAGGGTTTTTCATTTGTTTGCTGGTCCTGGGACTTTATTAAACTGTGGGCCTAGACACTGTCCCTTGAGCCTCTTTGTGCTCACAGCTAGTGCTTTACCATGTGAGCCACAGAGCCACTTCTGGCTTTTTTCAGTTGTTTATTGGAAATAAGAGTCTTGTGGACTTTTCTGCCCAGGCTGGCTTTGAGCCACTACGATTACAAGTGTGAGCCAACGATGCCCAGCCTCCTTGGCAGTTTTGTGAACGTCTTCTGATCAGTGTCAGCATTCAGAAAAGCTGTGAGTCCCCCCAACTCGCCATGAATCAGGAAGAACGCCCAAGATTTCCATATTCTCCCTGCCCTGGCCTAAGTGCCTGGCTCACTTGGGCACCCAATGGATTTCTCAATGACGGATGCATAGTTTATGACAAACATCTCATTTTTGTCATAAGATACTCATAAAGCATTTGCTAGTTTTTTATTTTCTAAAAATAACTTTTTAGGGAGTTAGAAATTGCTAGATGGCTAATGGTAGGGAATTTAATTCACACTAAAAAGCAATAAATAGCTATTAAAGTGACTTTATGACTTCCAAAAGTGCAGCTATCTAAAAATATTACTTAGGGCTGGGGATATGGCCTAGTGGCAAGAGTGCTTGCCTCGTATACATGAGGCCCTGGGTTCGATTCCTCAGCACCACATATACAGAAAATGGCCAGAAATGGCACTGTGGCTCAAGTGGCAGAGTGCTAGCCTTGAGCAAAAAAGAAGCCAGGGACAGTGCTCAGGCCCTGAGTTCACGGCCTAGGACTGTCCAAAAATAAATAAATAAATAAAAATAAAAATAAAAATATTACTTATGGCCATGTGCCATTGGCTCATGTCTACAACCCTAGCAGCTTGGGAGACTGAGAGTCGAAATCTAGAAGTTTGAGGCCAGTTTTTGCAGAAAAAAATGGTTTTGAAACCACATCTTAAAAAAAAAACCATCAGCAGGGCACTGGTGGCTCACGCCTGTAATCCTAGCTACTCAGGAGGCTGGCAGGGCTGGGGATATAGCCTAGTGGCAAGAGTGCCTGCCTCGGATACACGAGGCCCTAGGTTCGATTCCCCAGCACCACATATACAGAAAACGGCCAGAAGCGGCGCTGTGGCTCAAGTGGCGGAGTGCTAGCCTTGAGCGGGAAGAAGCCAGGGACAGTGCTCAGGCCCGGAGTCCAAGGCCCAGGACTGGCAAAAAAAAAAAAAAACTGGCCCAGGCAGAAAAGTCCCTGTGAGACTCTTATCTCTAATTAACCACTCAAAAACTGGAAGTGGTGCTGTGGCTTACGTGGTAAAGTGCTAGCCTTGAGCACAAAGAGTCTCAGGGACAGTGCCCAGGCCCTGAGTTCAAGCCCTACAACCAACAAAAAATAAAAGTAGCCATAAAAAAGACAGGGCTGGAGGAATGTCTCAAGTGGAGAGTATCAGTCAAACAAGTGAGAGGACCTGGAGGACAAACAAACAACAAACAAACAAAACCCTAACAACTACTACTTGTGAGGGTGTCGTGACTGACTGAATGCTGGCACGAGCTTTGCTACCAAGCATTTAGAACCAGTAGGGTCCCACACTGAGGGCATGAGAAACATTCCCAGAAAGACAAAACCAAAAACTTTACTTATTTATTCAAACTAATATTCCAATAGTCCAGAATAGAAGTATACCTAACTGTCCAACGTAGGGTGCTGGTCACTGAAGCAAATTGTCATTTACAGGTAGCCCACCAGTGAATCTCAGGGACTTCATAGTCTGGAATGCACTGTCCCCACGTGTGATTCCTTGGAATGAGGGGAAGATAGCAAAGCTGTTCTCTAAGCTTCTGGACCCCTTCGATGCCGACCAATTGTCTACCACAAGCAGATATGAGCCCTTAAAGCAAAATATAAATAATACTTTTAAACCTTTCGAGATTAATTATTTTAACAAGAGTAGCATAAGCTCACCCTAAATCCTGCCATTCTACCTAGGAAAACCAGTTTTGCTTTTGTGTGGTCTTCTGGTGTCTAGAATGTCTGTTTTCAGAACAGTCATAATATTATCACTATGTCCTGCTTTCCTCCTTCTCTTGTTGGAGCCAACTGTTGGCTTCCTTTTTCTGAGTTGATCCTTGTTTCTCAAGGTTGGCAGTGTCGTGGGCATCGCCCTCTATGGCTGCTCCAGCAGAAAGCCCATCCTGAGAGGACAGCTGCAGACACCCGTGACCGTGGAATTTGAGGAGGAAGCTAGCCCTGTATGAAAGTCATCCCTGAGCCCCTGCTCCATTTGGGCTGTGCTCCCTGACTCCCAATACACTTACTCTTCCAATGGCAAACTTTGTCTCAATCGTTTTCTTCCCCGTGACAGGACAATAAGAGAAACACAACATTTGTGTTGCTGCGGAATCAGGTGAACTTCCACCAGTTTGCTGGGCTTTCTGGAAACTCCCAGGGATCTCTACGGATACACATTGAATTTTCTAATGTAAAGACAAGAGCATTTCCTCTCATGTTGCTAGTCAGGTGTGTTGACTGTTTTGTAGCCATGGACCAGTAGCTCACACCTATAATACTAGCTACTCAGAAGGCTGAGACATAAGGATTGTGCTTCATAGCCATCTGGGGCCAGCAAAACACTGAGCTGTTCATTTCATTCCCATAAATTAGGTTGGTTGATTTTGCTTATGCCTTCTACTGCAGATTTTAGTGTTTAAAGAAATGAGGAATGGGGCTGGGGATATGACCTAGTGGCAAGAGTGCTTGCCTCGTATACATGAGGCCCTGGGTTCAATTCCCCAGCACCACATATACAGAAAATGGCCAGAAGTGGTGCTGTGGCTCAAGTGGCAGAGTGCTAGCCCTGAGCAAAAAGAAGCCAGGGACAGTGCTCAAGCCACTGGCCAAAAAAAAAAAAAAAAAAAAAATGAGGAATGAATGTATTATGTCGATTTTTTTAAATAAGAGGCTGGATGATGCCACAGAGTAAGGACATGGGACCTTTCTAGCCCACACTACCTTCCTTGCAATGAGAAGGGCTATGTTTTGGTTGTTGTTGTTTAAGTTTTTATGCCAATATTGGGGCTTGAACTTAGAACCATGTACTCTGACTTAGCTTTTTCTGCTCAAGACTGGCACTTTACCACTTCAACCACAATTCCACTTCCAGCTTTTTGCTGGTTAATTGGAAAGAAAAGTCTCTTAGATTTGTCTGCCTGGGTTGGATCCTCAGATCTCAGCCTCAAGCTTAAAGGTGGAGAAGGGTGTTTTGTTTTACAAATGACAGCCCCAAAGAGTTTGAGAGGAAAAGAAGTTAGATATTGTTTCTTCATTTTTATCTTCTAGATTCTTCGAGAAGCCTACTCCTTCTGATTTTCTTGTGAAACAAATCCACCCGTGGAATGAACAAACTATAGACATTTATATACCTGCTGCTCTGCAGGAAGGTCAGTGGGCTCTGTTTTCAGTTCTCTTGAGAGGGTGGAGCCTCCAGTAGACACATGGCAGTGCTTTGCTTCCTTGTGACACGGACACCCAAGATGTTTGTCTTCCTGCTTATACTCAGACCACGTCTCAGTAAAAACCACCCCACAATCAAGGGCAATCTGTGTCCTGTCTTAGTGTCAGTGAGGAGCACCAGGCCTGACTGTTGTTAGTGGTGGCTCCTCCTGCTTCTCCTGGCCCCAGGGCAGCTGTGTCTGCAGCAGCCTCCCCTTCATTCCTCACCTCTGCCAAGCCTTTTGACTACAGCATTTGTCTCTGCACATCTACACATCTTGACTTGGCTTCTGACCTGCTTGGGTCTCCTCTGGCCACCAGGGGCTCCTCCCAGAGAGGAGGCGAGGCTGTGCTTCATACAGAAGCTCAATGGACAGGGCCTCAGGAGATCCTTGCAGAAGCCATGGGCAGAGGCACAGGGCTGGCCTTCATGACCGGGGTGTTGCTCAGTCTCCTCTCACTGAAGACAAGGTAGTGGAGCTCATCATGCTTAAGCAAAGTGCACAGGATGGAGAAGATAAACAGGGACATGCTTTAAACCAATTTCCAACAGGCAGTCATTCTCCAAGGAGTTGACATCTGACTCCTGTGGGAATGGACCAGTCTCTTCCACTCTAAATTATCCTGAGATACAGTGATTTTCCATTGAGACTCAATCACCTAATAGCTTTTCATTTCCTTTTAAAACGAATCAAACTCTCAATGGCAATTATAAGTTTTTGTACTTACTATTTTCTTTTCCTTAATATTTTGTTGGAAGACATTTCAAAACTAGTAGAAAAATAAAATAAAAAGATAGATGCTGGCAAAGTAGCTGGATATAAAACCAACCCACAAAAATCCATAGCTTTCCTGTATTTTTAACATTGAGCAGATAGAGAAGGAAATCAGGAAAACAATTCCATTTACAATAGCCTCAAAAAAGCACAAAATACCCAGGAATAAACCTAGCTAAGGCAATGAAGTTCTTCTACAATAAAAACTATAAAACTCTAAAGAAAGAAATCAAAGAAGACTCCAGGAAATAGAAAGACTTCTCATGTTTATTTATTTATTTATTTTTGCCAGTCCTGGGGCTTGGACTCAGGGCCTGAGCACTGTCCCTGGCTTCTTCTTGCTCAAGGCTAGCACTCTACTACTTGAGCCACAGCGCCACTTCTGGCCATTTTCTATATATGTGGTGCTGGGGAATCGAACCCAGGGCTTCATATATATGAGGCAAGCACTCTTGCCACTAGGCCATATTCCCTGCCCCTTCTCCTGTTTATTGATCAGCAGAATTAATATCATGAAAATGGCCATGCTGCCAGAGGTGATCTACAAATTCAACGCAACGTCCATCAAAATCTCAATGCTATTCTCCACTGAGACAGAGAAAACAATCCAAAAATTCATATGGAACCACAAAAGGCTCCAAAGAGCAAAAGCAAATCTTGGCCTAAAAGGAAGCAAATGTAGTAGGTATCACAATTTCAGACCTCAAACTTTACTATAAAGCTAAAGTAACAAAAATAGTTTGGTATGGCACAAAAATAGACCTGAAGACCAATAGACTAAACTAGAAGACCCAGAAACAAAACCATACACCTACATGTGATATTTGACAGGGGAGCCCAAAATATATGTTGGAAAAAAGACAGCCTTTTCAACAAATGGTGTTGGGAAAGCTAGATATCCATATGCAGAAGACTGAAATTGGATCCCTGTCTGTTACCTTGTACTAATGTCAACTCAAAATGGATCCAAGACCTCAGTGTAAGACATGAAATCTTGAAGGAGTAGAACAAGCATTAGAATTTATTGGCATAGTCAGAAACTTTCTGAACAGAATTCCAGGTGCTCCGCAAACCAAAGAGAGAACTGACAAATGGGATTGCATCAAGCTAAAGTGTTTCTGCACATCCAAGGGCACAGTTAATAAGCTAAAATGACTGCCTACAGAATGGGAGATTTTTGCTGGCTATACATCTGACTAGAACTTCATTTCCAGAATACAAAGGTTTGGGTTCTGAACTATTCATAGAAATTTATCATTTATATCTAATTCTAAGCAAGCTGTTCTTGTGCTCTGTTTTGGTCCAATTTCATTTTTTGCATTGAGATCGCTGATCAGCTGGTGTTTGTTATTGTGTATGGTATGAGAAATGACTGATCCCGTATATTTGTCAGGGTTTGAACTCAGACCCTTGTGCTTTCTCACTTGTTCAGCTAGTGCTCTGTCACCTGAGCCACTCCCCAGCTACATTTTTACTGGTTATTTTGGAATTTTCTGCCCCAGGTAGCTTCAAACTACAATTTGCTGGCTCTCAGCCTCCTGAGTACCCAGGATTACAGGTCTGAGCCACTGACACCCAGCTCTAACTCCATATTATTGTTTTGTGTCCATCCTGGGCCCTGTCCCTGAGCATGTTAGCTCAAGGTTAGTATTCTACCACTTGAGCTACAGCTCCATTTCTGGCTTTTTGTTTGTTTTTGCTAGTCCTGGGGCTTGAACTCAGGGCCTGGGCACTGTCCCTGAGCTTCTTTTGCTCAAGGCTAGCACTCTACCACTTGAGCTACAGCACCACTTCTGGCTTTTTCTGTTTATGTGGTACTGAGGAATCGAACCCTGGGCTTCATGCATGCTAGGCAAGCACTCTACCACTAAGCCACATTACCATCCCTGGTTCTTTTTAATTGGAGATAAGATTCCCATAGACTTTCCTACCTGGGCTGGCTTAGAACTGTGGTCCTCAGATCTTAGCCTCCTGAGTAGTTAAGATTACAGGTGTGAGCCACTGGTACCTGGCTTTAATTCCATAGTTTTATTTAACAGCTATGATCTAATTGTCCCAATACCATTTATTTGAAAATCTTAGGAAACAACTGTAAATAAGTAGAATGTTAAGTGATTTTGCTTTTAAACACACACACATATGTGTGTGTATATATATATATATATACATTATGTATACATGTATGTATGTATGTGTATAGATAGATAGATAGATAGATAGATAGATAGATAGATAGATAGATAGATAGATATAGATAGATAGATAGTCTGGAGTCAAATGGAAAGGTGCAGACAGGAACTGCCGGTGTTTGGCATGTTGGCTGAGGGGCTGAAGAGAAGCAAGAAGTGGCTTGAGTGACAGCTGGAGATAGACTGAACATTCTCTTGAGGATGGAGCGAGCCCTCTGTTCAGGGTGAGCCATGGGACATGGAGAACACTAGGGACACTGTTTCCTTTCTTTCTTTCTTCTTCTTTTTTTTTTTTTTTGGCCAGTCCTGGGGCTTGGACTCAGGGCCTGAGCACTGTCCCTGGCTTCCTTTTGCTCAAGGCTAGCACTCTGCCACATGAGCCACAGTGCCACTTCTGGCCATTTTCTGTATATGTGGTGCTGGGGAATTGAACCCAGGGCCTCATGTATATGAGGCAGGCACTCTTGCCACTAGGCCATATCCCCAGCCCTGTTTCCTTTCTTAGTACCCTGTTATGCCTTTGTGAAAGTCTGTATGCATTCAATTCTTCATTGAATTTCCCCAGACAGGCTGGGACACCTGTGATCCCAGATACTCAAAAGATAGAGATGAGGGGATGTCAGTTCAAGTCCTGCTTATGCACAATGTTTATAAGGCTTTATCTCAACCAGTAAGAATCGACCATGATTTGGTATTTCTTCTTTTCTCTTTTCTTAGGAGCCAACATGGGATATTTATCCCTACTGGACGCCGACTATGACAGAGGACCTCCCAACAAGAATTTTGCTAAGCCAGTGAACTATACAGTATGTTTCCAATGGCTCCAGTGCATGTTTTGGGATAAGAGAGAGTGGAAATCTGAAAGCTTCTCTCCACAACAAGGAACTTCTCCAGGAAAAGTTAACTGCAGGTATGGGCTTATTGGTAAAGAATTCTCCAGGCATTTTAGCAAGCGATTGCATTTTGTTCTGCCTTTGGCCTAAACCTTTCCCCAATTGTGTCCACCTGTGAGAAGCTGAAGCCATCTTGTTCCAGCCCTGAGTGGACAATCTGTGACCTCTGTCTGCATTGCAGCCTTGGGAGGAGAGCACATCCTCCTGTCTTCCTCCCCCCTCCCCCTGCCCCCGCCCCATGGCAATGGATACATACTAGGCGTAAATGCCAGTACATTGAGAGCTGAGTAGGTTGGTAAGGGGAAGATATGTCAATTCCATCTAGATATTCTTGTAGCCTTTGGGTGTGTAGTTTTAGGCAGGCAAGTGGGGTTCTCTGCTCTCACTACCTCTGCTGTCCACCTCTGTCACCTGTAGAGATGTCCTTCATCCCCCAACCCAGGGCCTGGCATGAAGGTGAGTTTCATGAGGCCAGAAGTGCCTTGTGTAGTCATGTACAGCCATCCCAGGAGTTTCTGATCATCTCAGTCATGTTACTAAACTGGAAAATATTTTTATCATCAGCCTAAAAAAATTCATAATTCTATGACATGCCTAACTTACTGATTTTTCTTGTCCTCACCCTCTCTGAAATAGAGATGCAGCCATTAGTAACATTATTCAACATTTTAATGATAGCTGGGGGTGAGGGCTCATACTTGTAATCACAGCTTCACAGGAAATAGAGATTGAGAGAGTCACAGCTGAAGGCTAACTCAGGCAAAATAATTCACAAGACCCCAATCTCAAACAACAATAAGCTAGGCAATGGTGGTCATGTCTGTCATCCCAACTAGTACAAGAAGTGTAAAAGGAAGGATTACTGTCCAGCCTGGCCAGGCATAAATGAGAGACAACTCTGAAAATAAATGAAACAGGCAGGCACTGGTAACACATGCCTGTACTCCAAGCTACTCAGGAGGCTAAGATCTGAAGCCAGCCTAGGAAGGAAAGTTAGTGAAATTCTGATCACTAATTAACCACCAAAATATTGGATATAGAGCTGTGGTGCAAGTAGTAGTAGAGTGCCAACCTAAAGAAAAAGCTCAGGGACAGCACCCAGAGCCTGAGTTCAAATACCAGGAACACACACACACACACACACACACACACACACACACACGGATAAGGATATGGATCAAGTATGTACAGCACTGAGATCAAGCTCCCTAGTTCTGCCACCAAAAAAAGAAAGCTACCATAAACTAGCATTTAATTTTAAAAACTAGAAATAGCCAGATGCTGGTGACTCAGACCTGTAATCCTAGCTACTCAAACCTGAAAACAAGGAAACTTCATTTCTTTCAACTATTTTCCCAGATTCTTTACCAGCTCCTTCCCAGTGATCCTCCATGCAGGGGCAGGGAGGAAACTTGTTAAAAACAACAACAACAACAACAACAAAACTCTTCCTCAAACTATTCTAAAAATACAAAAATTGGAGGGCATGGGAAATACAACTTAGAGCAAGATGATCTTATGGCATATGTACAAGACTAAAAATGAGAAATTTATTCTGGCACCAGTGGCCCCTGTAATCCTAGCTACTCAGGAGGCTGAGATCTGAGGATCCTGGTTTGAAGCCAGCCTAGACAGGAAAGTCTGTGAGACTCTTGTCTTCAATAAACTACTCAGAAAAAAACTGAAAGTGATGTTTTGGCTTAAGTGGTAGAGCACTAGCCTTGAGCACATAGAGGCTCATGGACAGTGCCCAGGCCCTGAGTTCAAGCCCCAGGACCAGAAACAAATAAGTAAATAATAAGCATCGTCATCATCATCATCATCATCATCATCATCATCATCATCATCATCATCATCTTAAGTCCAATTGAACCATAAGAAACTGTTTACTAGGGTTTCTTGTCAAATATGTCCAGGTCCCATCATTTTGGAAATATATAGATGGTTATTGCTTTTCCTGTGTCACACCCTCTAATTACATGGCACTGTTCAAACTTCCTGGTAATGGTCCAGTATTCCATTTTGATAACAAATTATGCACTAATGCAATCCTTTCTCTGTTACATCCTACTTCCTGCTAGGAATCTTTTTAAGAGCCAGGGGTACAAAAATAAATAACACATGGTGATTATGTGGGTGAAGTAGGTATTTGTTATGATTGTTCACAATGACAGGATTATTTGTAAAGCTGAGAATAAGCTCTTAGGGAAAGGAATACAAGAATTGAGATGGGTTTTCTGAGTGATGAGAGGTGCGACCCATCAGTGTCTAGCACTAACTTTGGTTTTACATGAACTCTATAAACCGGGCCTACATGATCAAATGATGATGATTGGAATTTCTTTGCTGGTGTACAATCACACTGGAGACAGTTGTTCCTTCCATGTCTGGTATCCTAATTGGCATTTTTCTTGTAGCTACCATCGCCTGGCATCATTCTCTCTCCTAAGGAATAAGCTGAATGCCAGTTTTGAAGTGAGTGACATTTCCGAGTTACAAAAGTAAGTGCCACATTCTGAACCACGACTGGGTTTTGCTTTACCACTGCCTGCTCAAGATGCCCACCGGTAATTAAGCAGCTACAGGAAATCAGGTTGCTTATTTTGAGATAGATATATTAGTAACTAATTTTCTTTAAATGTTATGCTGAAATATTTGTCTATATTTACATCCACAGGTAAGAGATTTATGAATGCAAGAAAGTCAACAGACTTTACTTATATTTAAGTTTAGCTCTGGCTCAATGGGAACTTGATCAGTTATTTCTGATTGGGTTAAATCTACAGGGACAGCCTTCCCATCCCGGTTTCTACTCACTGACACAGCTAAATTCGAACTTGCCCCTTGTGATATTTTCATAGTCACACTCTTATATGGAACAGCTCTATTTAGAGTTTGAACTATGAACAAATCAAGAGCAAACTCTGGTGGGCAGAAACCTTCCCTGTCTTTCTCATTAAAAAGCTAAGAAGATAGCCAGGTGCTGGTGGCTCACACCTGTAGCTTTAGCTACTTAGGAGGCTGAGATCAGAGGGTTGAGGTTTGAAGCCAGCCTGGGCAAAAAAACCCGTGAGACTCTTATCTCCAATTAACCACCTAAAAACCAGAAGTGGAGCTGTGACTCAAAGTGGCAGAGTGCTAGCCTTGAGCACAAAAGGTCAAGGAAAGTGACTAGGCCCTGAATTCAAGCCCTATGACCAATTAAACATGTACACACACACACACACACACACACACACACACACACACACACACACACACATAAGCAAACCTAAAAAACAGGTGCTAGTGGCTCACAGCTAGCTAACTCAGAAGGCTGAGGATCAGGGCCAACAGGGGTTGAGTGTTTTCTATCCCAGCCCACACTGATTGTAGGAGAACAGGGCAGATGGGCCCACCAGTAGGGAGCAGCCAGTGCCACCTACAGAGACAGGTGGGATGCAGTTGAGACTGCAGGAGCTGCTCTGCTGGGAGAAAAGGGGGAGAACATTCTGGGGCTATCTGCTATAGCACGTCACGCAGGTTGCATCCCTGAGTCTTCACAAGAGCAGGGTGATGGTGTCCACATTTGGCACAAAGTTATTCCTCAAACCCAGCAAGGCTCATAGCCCCCCCCCCCCCTGCCACTTGTGGAAGCTGTATCGTTGCCCAGGCTGTAGGAGCTGCCCCCTCCACCTGTGGAAGCTGGATTATAGTCCAGGTTATAGGGGCTGGTTTCCCCACCACCACCTCCACGCACACACCTGTGGAAGCTGAACCACAGTCCAGGCTGTAGGGGCTGGTCACTACCCACCAGACGGTTCAGTTCTGCAGAGCCTTCTCCATGCAGCCTCAAGTACAGATTTAAATAACACTACTGAACACCAACAAGGGCTGGGTACAGCACGGAAAGGTCGGTCTTCTCGATGTCTGTGTCCATGAGTCGCTATTTCTCTTCCTATTTACAGACACCCACAAAACCTGCTTCCCAGTATTTTCATTGTGGTCTTTGTGATTCTTTATGGATTTTTGGTTACTAAAAACAGACATGTAGATTGTCACAACAAAAAGAAAACTGGATACATCGTTCTGCCAGAAGACACACCACCTGGCCACCACCTGTATGCACTTGTCATGGCCACTGGCTTCCGGTCCATGAGCCAGTTTACCTCAAAGGTAACATGAGGCTCCTGGGGAGGTCTCTAGTGGGACCCAAGAGTGTGCATGGGCCTGGAGAGCACCAGAAGTGACCATTTGGCTGGGCAATCCTAGCCACTCAGGAGACAGATCTGTGGGTCACTGTTTAAAGCCAGTCCAGGCAGAACAGTTTGTGAGACTCATACCCAATTTGACAGCCAAAACCCAGAAGTGGAGGTATGGCTCAAGTGGTAGAGTGCCAGCTTTGAGCAAACAAGCCAAATTAGAGGGTGAGGCCTTGAACTCAAGCCCTCATACTGGTACACATACAGCAACAATCTGATAATTCAGCTGCCCCGCAGTCACTTATCTGTCACCATGGGCCCCATCCCAGGTTCTGGGCTGAGACTTGTCCATCCTTTCCCCTACCATTCCCAAACTGTACATCCATAAGGGCAAAAGGGTCAATTTATCTCCTTTTGTCAGTTTAAATCCCATCTCCTTCCATCTGCACCATGGAAAGCAGCCAGCAGACACAAAGTTCTGTCTCAGAGACTTTGAGAACGAAGTTATACCTCTGAGTTAACACTGGGTCCATGACCCACAGTCCAAAGGGAGGAAGAGATCAGAAGTGTCCATACCAACTTTTCGCTAGGTGAGCGCATGGCTAGTTTGTGCATAAAGGAGCAGGTGGAGGATGAGGTAGAGGGTGGGGACTAAGAGAAGTGGTGGGAGAACAGAGGGAAAGACTTGGCCCACAAGCCTACGGGAGTATCTGTAGTGTAGTGGGCTGTGGAAGAGGCCTGCAGGGGCCAACACGAGCCTTAGTCAGCACTGTGTGTGTGAGCAGATGTGCTTCCATTCATCTGCACTTGTAACTCACCCCTCCGCTTCCAGAGGCACTGTGCTTACGTTCTGGAGCTGACAGGACTGAGACATGGAGAAGGGGGTATGGAGCCATCTAGAAGCAGGGAGAGAGATAGCTAACTACTCTGGCTATGCTTGTCACATACAACAGCAAATGAATCATCAGGAACATCATTAAAGCTAACACACTTCACAAATATGCAGGATCCATGATGGGGGGATCATCAATCATCTCTACAAACAGCAAGAGTTTATATTGCACATCATAAGAGGCAAGATTCTTCTCATCTTTCACACAATTGCGTGATGCCTGTAAGCGAACTCGCCAAACCCATGCCAGGCCACCGTGGAGAGATCTTGCCCAGAGCTGTGTTTATTCATGGTTTGACAGCTCGTTTTCCTTTGCCATTTCTCTCCAAATTACTCTATTATATCAGTAAGAAGGCTGATGCTGTGACTTAAGTTCTATTAGTGTACTCATTTTATTCCTTTTAGAGATGACAACCCAAGACATAAACAACTTAAATTTAATCATTATTCTGGATTTTTTTTTTTTTTTTTTTTTTTTGCCAGTCCTGGGCTTGGACTCAGGGCCTGAGCACTGTCCCTGGCTTCTTTTTGCTCAAGGCTAGCACTCTGCCACTGGAGTCACAGCGCCACTTCTGGCCATTTTCTGTATATGTGGTGCTGGGGAATTGAACCCAGGGCTTCAAGTATACGAGGCAAGCGCTCTTGCCACTAGGCCATATCCCCAGCCCGGATTTTTTTTTTTAATGAGAGCAACTGATTCTAAATTTCATGTGGAACAAAACACAAGACAGAACAGTCAGGCCAGCTCAAGAGAGAACAGAGCAGGGACTTCGCACACAGAGCCAGACTTATTTTGAAGCTTTTGTAGGTGATGGAGTGTAGTCGTGACGAGATGGATTGAGAAGCTTGGGGGACAGATTTGAGACCTCAAAAACCACCTAGATACCTGTCCAGGCTTTAAAAACCAGACAGGAGGAAGTCTTTCAAGTGAAAGAGTGCTAGCCTTAAGCAAAGGAAGCTCAGGGACAGAGCTTAGGCCTGGAGCTCGAGCCCCAGGACCAGCAAAAAGAAAACATGCACACACACACACACACACACACACACACACACACAGATAGAAGAGAGAAGACTGTTCAATAAAATGTTCTGGGACAATAGCTGTCCTGGAAGAAGATAACATTTGAATCTTTACATTATACACACAAATTGAATTCCTGCAGCCTAAAGACACACAAGCCAAAAAACCTCTCAAAATTTAGTAACTATTCAAAGACAATGCATATGTATTTGGGGATGTGCAAGGATTTCAAAATCAAGAAATAACTACCTTTCTTAAATGAAAAATTGATACATTATACTGCATCAGAGTTTTAACTTTCAACAATGAGAGACAAACTCAGCCCCACTAATAATGCAGATGTGAATGCCCCGCCCACAGGACTGGCCCCACCCACAGGCCTCCTCCTCCCCCTCCCCCCACTTTGTGGCCATTCTCCACCAGCATCTGCTGTATAGGCCAAGGGTGTGGTGTGAGATGCTGCACTCACTGCTGTGTTCCCTTGCCCTCCCTAGTAAGGGAAATGCTGTGAATTCCAGAGAGAGCCCACTTTTCTGCCTCCATTTCCAGGTCCTCCTCCTGGGCTGTTGGGCAGCTTTGTAGAGGGACAGGAAGCTGAAGTGTTGCCCCAGCATGCCCTGTGTATGTGTGACACACCCTGACCTCCCACCCCTTTGTCTGTGTTTCGAGGTTTTCATTGTTCTATATGGTGAAAATGGACTTTCGGAAACCAGAGAACTCTGCTCTTCAGAGAAGCCCCTGCACCCAGGGAATTCCAAGCACACTTTCATCCTGAGGTATCTGGCATTTTTCAGCCATAGATTTGGGAAAGGAAGCCTGTCAGAATTGGGGTGCCCCAAACCAAAATAAGTAGAATGGAGAAAATTGATCTGTAATCACTGGTTTACAAACTATTTTTAAAATTTATCCTAGTATTACCTGGGGTAGATGAAATAGTTTCTTTCAATGAAGGAGGGAAGTGGGAGGGAGAAGATATTTAAACTTTTTATGTTTGTTCCAGTCCTAGAAGTTCAGCTCAGGGCCTCCAGCTCTTCCTTAACGTATTTGCTCAAGGCTAGAACTCTACTACTTGAGCCACACATCCATTTCTACTTTGTTTCTTCTGGTTAACAAAGAGAAGAGTCTCTCAGATTTGTCTGCCTGGGCTGGCTGGCTTCAAGCTGTGTTCCTCAGGTCTCAGCCCATTACTGAGTGGCTAGGATTATATAGAAGTGGAGCCACCAAGTGTCTCGCTTAAGCAGACGTGAATTTTATGTGCACAGTATTTCTATGTCATTAAATCTGCTTGAATTAATTAGTATTGTCCCAGATTTGGCTAGCAGTGACATATTGTGTGACAATAGTAATGAGGTGGAGAGAAAAAGGCATGTCAAAAACTAATGTCTAAGCCCCTGACATTCTTAAAACATACAAAAGTAACTGAAGCCCCCCCACCCCCACCCCTCCACCCCAGCTATTTAGGAGAATTTCATTGATAATATCCACTGACTTGGAATATTGTCTTAGATTAACCTCAGATTAATTCATGCCAGATATAAATAGATTTTATTTCAGTGAATTTTGTATAGAGAAACAACAGTAGCTCCCAGCAGATTCTAGAAACAGCAGTCAGTACTGAACCCCATACCTACTGTTTGTTCTTTTATGCATATCTGAGAGAAAGCCACTAATGAAGCTCAGTAGAAAATTAGTAATCACTAATAATGAAACAAAATGACTATAATAATATACTGTTATAACATGTATTTAAAAGATATGAGTAGTTTATTTCTGGAATATCCCATTTAATTCTGTTAAATGACGCTTGATAATGGGTAATCTCTTGAGACCATGCAAAGCAAAAATGAGGATGGGGGGGCGACAGAGATGGAGGACCTGGAGGTCATACTGGTCATGGCTCAGTGTGACCCACTGTCCACTGGCTGTGTGCTGGGGATCTCACCTGACACTCTGTGTGATAGCGACTTACTGGCCCATTGCAATCACCCCTCATGGACCACCAGTGCCCTGAGCGTGGCTCCAGATTGATGGTGCATCCACTCCATCCTGCCCAGGTAGGTGATAAGACATTGTTGTATGTGTTACCAGTGTATCTGCCCAGTTGGGCCCACTCCAGAAGATCCGCCTGTGGCATGACTGCCAGGGCTGTTCCCCCAGCTTGTTCATCAGCCATGTCATGGTGAAGGACTTGTGCTCAGGACACGGCTGGTTCTTCCCTGCCCAGTGCTGGCTGGATGCAAGCCAAGCTGATGGCCGTGTGGAGCGGGAGCTCACCTGCCTGCGCTGTGGACTCGGCTTTCAGAAGGTAAGGTAACCTCTAGGCCGAGTTGTTCCACAGCAGGACTGACTGGCCCATGAAGCCTACGTATAGTCTGCAGCTCTCAGCACAGGTTTTTCTTTAAACCATTAGAAAGTTAACTGCATCATTTTTGTTTTTAAGTTATCATAAATTTATCCTTATCTTAAATTTGCATGCATAAAGAGGCCATCCAAGCATGGATTAATCATCTTTGCCAATTAGTAATCATCACAGAAATGCATTTCTTCTTTTAACTGTAATGATAATTACAGTTTTGGAATTTGTAGCTCCTGGTCTGCAGTTTGAGGCTTCATAGTAAAGACTTTTTAATGCCCCAAACAACCCAGATAACTCTCATAGCATACAGAAGGGGTCAGGACTCAGATAGCAAGAAATCAGTCCCCAGGAGCAAGCAAACAAACAAACAAAAAAACATCTAAAAATAGTCCATAATCTCCAGACTATAAAACTGGGTTTTTATGTTTCCTTTTGTTCTTTCCCTGCCTGTGAATCTATTTTACAAAGTTGTGATAAAAATGTTGAGATTTCCCCCTCAATCTTAGATTTAAAAGTGAGCAGTCAGAAAAGAGAGAGAGAGAGAGAGAGAGAGAGAGAAAACAAGTGAGCTCTAAGAGCCAGGTACTGGTGGCTACTCAGGAGGCTAAGGATTGTGGTTCAAAGCCAACCTGGGCAGGAGAGTCTGTGAGACTCATCTTCAATTAAGCGTGTACACATGTGTGCGCATGCACACACACACACACGCTAGAAATGTGGGAGTAGAGCTGTGGCTCAAGTGGTAGGGCATAAGCCTTGAGCACAAAAGCTCAGGGACAGTGCCCAGGCCCTGAGTTCAAGCCCCACAACCTACGAGAGAGAGAGAGAGAGAGAGAGAGAGAGAGAGAGAGAGAGAGAGAGAGAGAGAAACTTTGCTGACTGAATAGTCATAGGAGAATTAGAAAGTCTACGCTGTTTCTTCTCCAGCCTATTGCTTGAAAACTTTATGTGAGAAACCTGAAGTTACTAGTGTAACTGTCTGTCCATTTGACTGTGTCCTATAAATCACCTGCACTCGCTGGCCAACACACTACAAAGCATTCTGTTAACATAATCTTTTAACTATTTCACTGGTGCACATTTGTTATTCTTCTTGCTCGATGCTACTAGTTCTATGCAAAACAATATTTTTTCTAGGAAAAAAACCACAAATGTTAGGTGTTGAAAACCTAGCATTGTTCAAGTTGCATTGAAACTTGTAAACTTTGAGGCAGCTCCATGAGCAACAGACCCTTCTGCTGAATCTTGCCCTGCTGGGCTACTGAGGGAAGACATGGGTGGGGCAGCACCAGCCCTTGGTGTACTCAGAACCTGTAACAATCAACAGTGTTTCTTGCAAAGTCCTGAGAATAGAAAGTCTGCTGGGATTGCAAAGGAGGGAAGTGAAGGGAGGCTCTAGAGAGGAGGCCTCTGAGCCAGCATGGATGTATTTGTGATTCACACAAGTGAGACAGGGGTGATTTATTCTGGAACTTGATGAGTGCTAGTGGGGACTGGGCCAGAGTCCAGGGTAGTGAGAACATGGCTGTGGAAAAACATTGCCAATAGGGTGAGAGGGAAGGATCTAGAACAAGAAGCCATATAGGGTGTCCACATAGCAGCTAGCTGGCTGGCCAGGATAGAAAAGCCAAAACTTTGGGAATCTCAGCATAGAAAAATTATGGTTTATTAATTGAGATTTTACTCTGTTCACACAAATGCCTGTTGTTTAGTCATTCTCCTGTGTGGTTTCTGTTTCAGCTTTTCTGTTCAAAGTTCATGGAGTACCTGCAGGAATCCCACATCTGGCTCTCAGTGTACAACTGGCTTTCCTCCAGTGGTTATTTGCATGTACCTCAGCTGCCTGTGTCCTTCTGCCTACTGTGTGCCTATGCTTACCTCGCTGCCCTGGTCACTTCAAAAGGACATGAGCAGGTGGAAGACAGTGGGTTTTTACAGTGGCTTCCAAATCTGACAGTCATAGTCTGGCCCCTCTTAAGCAAATAATTAACAACACTCTCTTCCATCATTGGAAGAGAGTTTATACTAGGAGAAGTGAGCTGTGTTCCTGAAGGGCCCACAGGTGACATGACCAGAGATGAACTAGATGTCTGTGGGACGGTGCCTCTGGGGAAGGAGCTACCATGGGCAGCTCACAGCCTCAAAGCCTGGGGTGTTATGCATTGTCTTTCCCAGAGGTGGTGATAGTCTGGGTTTTCTTGTGAGAACACTCTTGGTTTTTGTTGTTGTTTGTTTGCTTGCTTTTTGTTTGGAAGATTAGCAAATTTTTATTTAGTAAATCCAGGCAAAGCAGGAAGAAATAGAAAGGGAAAAATAAGTACACTTTGATATACAGATGGTGGAAAGAGAGAGGCTATTTGGAATTGTTTTAAGGGTGACAATTTATTTGCATTTTTAACAATTCCTCTTGCTGAGAGAATGGGTAACAGTTCTTTTGCTCTGTATCTCTGGTCTAATTGCTCCTCATTGGACATAGAAAATTAATCTGGATCACTTCAAGCAGATACATGGCATTGCAATCTTTTCTGGGGGTGAAAAATAGCATGACTTTTGGACTGTGAAAAAAATGGCTAGACTTGTTTTTGAGGAGGAACTTGTACCCATCTGCAAGCCCAGCTCACTGGATTCACTGGAGACTGTGGAGTAGAGTCCAGCACAGTGGTCTGTCAGTGGGTGGCAGTTGTCAGAGAAATATGGAATGATTATGAATTTGCATTCTTTTGAAAAATGCTATGTGGGTAGAGCTTTCAAAAGATGGGAAGTATCATCAAATAGAAAGACAAAAACTTTCATATATAACTAGGAAAAGCTTGGAACCTGCAACAAGAGCCTTATGGTTGGTTGTTCCTGGAAGGTAGACCAGTTGTCTGAACTGAGGCCCTGACTATTTCTGCCTGGTGGTGCATTAGGAATGTTAATGCTTTTTTGTCAAATTACAACCAGGATTAAGTCAGTTGAGCATGTACTTCATGAAAAGTAGGCACTCAGAAAACATGTGTTTCATCTACAAGGATTTGTCAGGAGGGAAAATGATTTCTTCTGGTTTTTCTAAGCCATGGAATGGAGCTTCATATAAGGTGTCCTCATGTTAAATACATTTGGAATTCAGAATGGCTGTTCATTTGGGGTTAGATGTGTTTCAAGTCACATAATTGCTACTTTGGGACTGTCACAGCCTCTTCTAGATGTCGGCTCCAATGATGTCACTCTCAGATCTGTTGGTCTGAGTCTCCTGTACACCCTCCTGGCCTCACCAGCAGCATATCTCTTGTCACTACTCTTCCGGCTCAGCAAGGTATTGTGACTGCCTGTGTGAACCTGGACTTCAGCATGGACCTCCACAGCTTGTGCACCCTTTCCACCCAGACTTTTCATTTCTACAGGAAGCCACAGGGTGTCCACCGGCTGCAGCAGGCCGGGCCCTCAAAGGAACACAGCTGGACGCTTCTCAGGGTAATGTGCACAAAAGCAGAAGCTGTCCTTCTGTGGCTAGTCCTTTGGGTCAGACTCCTAGGTAGAAAGTCAGTCTCTGACATTCCGTTGCCCTATTTTAAATACACATGAGCATCATTCCATATTTTCAAAACCATCTTTTCCCTTAGGCTATCCGTTTCCTTTGCACTTGTTACGTTGACCTTGCAAATCCTTTTTTATTTTAATGAATTTCAAAGCTAAGTGGCTCACAACTACTACTACTCAAGAGGCTGAGACCTAAGAACCACAGTTCAAAGCCAGCCAGGGAGGATAAATTCAAAAGCTCTCATCTCCAAAAAGCCAGAAGTGGAGCTGTGGCTCAAACAGTGAAGCATCAGCTTTGAGTGAATAAGCTAAAGGACAGTGCTCAGGCCCAGAGTTCAACCTCCAGTACCATCCCCCCACACAAATGAGTTTCATTATGAGTAAAAATCCTATTTTTTCATAATGTATGTTTGCCTCCACTTAGTAAACTGGGCAGTTGTCAAGTAAGGAGGGAATACTACAGTATTTCCTAGTTCCTGCTTTTGAGTTTTGTTTTGTTTTGTTGGCCAGTCCTGGGGGCTTGGGACTCAGGGCCTGAGCACTGTCCCTGGCTTCCTTTTGTTTAAGGCTACCGCTCTACCTCTTGAGCTACAGTACCACTTCTGGCTTTTTCAGCTTATGTGGTGCTGAACCCAGGGCTTCATGCATGCCAGGCAAGCACTCTACCAATAAGCCACATTCTCAGCCCCTGCTTTTGAGTTTTGATGACTACTTTAAAAACTTTTTTTTTGTCAGTCCTGGGGCTTGGACTCAGGGCCTGAGCACTGTCCCTGGCTTCTTTTTGCTCAAGGCTTGCACTCTGCTACTTGAGCCATAGCGCCACTTCTAGCCGTTTTCTATATATGTGGTGCTGAGGAATCGAACCTAGGGCTTCATGTCTATGAGGCAAGCACTCTTGCCACTAGGCCATATTTCCAGCTTAAAAACCTTTTGTAAGGTAATTTTTGTCATTATTTCTTCTAAGGCTCTTTTTTGCTTTGTAGTTACCCATTTTTCTCACACTGCTGCGGGGGCAGCCTCAGATGGATGAGGTCTTTATCCCAATAGCTTTATCAGAAAGTCATCATCCCAGCCTTGTCATGCCTCTCAGAAAAGCTCACTCTGATGGGTCAGGAAGAAGTATCACCTGAAGAAAATGTGTCCCTGGTAAGCCCAAAGGTATTACCGGTACCCTAATTCAGCATCATATATTTGCCTTTTTTTTTCTTTTCTAATCAGGTCCTAATTCCTGCGGAAGATTACCAGATGTGCAGGAGTCCTATAAGGTAAGCGTGTAGCAATACGCAGTAGCAAATTCTCTAACATTAACTGAGAATAATTGATTTCTCTGGTGCCCTCCCTTGGTCATGGTTAAATCAGGTCAGGAAAAGATCCATCCACCACCTACCCTACTATTGGGGTCAGTCCTCCAGAAAAAGGGGGCTGCTTCCCAGATGGGAGGGAAGTGCAGGTAGGTCAGGGAGAAGGTGGTCTAAGCATAGATGCCAAACAAGAAGAGGATACAGTCCCCCAGAAATGGGGGGAAAGCCCTGTGTGTATGTCCAGTGAAATAGAGGCAGGGCTTGAGGGAAAGAGGCTGTGAGGCGACAAGGTCTGGATGTGTGCTTAACCAGCATCTTGCAGCCTTCTGCTAGGTGTAAGGCTTGGAGGAGCTGCCCTGTGACTTGAGGCAAGCAGAGAGCACAGGACAATTTCTTTTATTTTCACTGTGCTAGTACTGGGACTTGAACTCAGGACCTATGTGCTGTTAGCCTTTTTTGCTCAAGGAGGTATTCTACCACTTGAGCCATAGCTCCACTTCTGGCTGTTTGGTGGTTATTTGGACATAAGAGTCTCATAGACTTTGCTGCCTGGGTTGGCTTTGAACCACGATCCTCAAATCTCAGCCTCCTGAGTAACTAGGATTAGAGGCATGGGCCACTGGTGCCTGGCTGTGAAGGGCAAATTTCTAATGTCTTGACTAAGGTATCAGAATTGGATCTGTGCAAGCACCCTCTTAGCACAGAGGTGCTTCTTTACTGTGGGGGTGTTTCAGAGCATGCCTACCCTCTGTACTTCCCAGCCTATCACTCCTGCTTTGCAGCTTCATGGCCCCTGGTCCTGGGTATGGCACTCAGAATGCACTGTGTCCCATACCTACTAAGGGTGTGTGTCCTATACCCTCTAAGGGGCTCTGGCCTTTTGGCCTTCCAACCCTTTTCCCAGCCTGATGCTCTTGACTGAATCTCTTATTTAGAGAGTAGGGGCCCATCAGTCTGACTGCACACAGCTGCCCACAGGCAGTCAGCACTGTCCAACAGACACCCCATAGGAACATGACCTCTAGGAACATGACCTTTGCTTCCTCCTTCACAATTCTGCATGTCCAGGTCCACACTGGGCCAAGCCTTCCCTCAAGATGGCTGTAAAGCATCCCAGTCAAAAAGGCACAACTCTCCATAAAGGCATTGACCTTGGCCTAACCTTGTCATTCTAGCATCCTGCACCAGCCATTCCTTGTGGAAGTGCCCTGATGAGGAGGAAGGGAGCAGATAACAGTGGTGCAGTTGGTGCCACTCTGGAGCTGGAGACCCGTGAGACAGGCCACCCTGAGACAGCCCTGAGGGAGAAGAGTCACCATGAACCTGCCCCACCACGAGGTGATGCCCACCTAGACTGCAGTGAGAAGCCCCATCCAGCATCCTCCAGTGGCATTGGGAAAACATGGGCTCAGAGGAGTAGTGTGACTAGAGAAGGAATTGGCTAATTGTCACTAAACATTCTAGTCTCATCTTTAAAAAAAAACAAAAACAGACATAAACCCATCTGAAAACACGACATCTTTAGAAGCCATACAGCTCCACTCACACTGAGGAGAAATGACCAGATCTGTTAACCCAGCTCTCTCTGTTTGTTCTGCCTTAGCTCCCAGCACTGGCTTTGAAGGATTCATGCCCCGAAGGCATAGGGTCTCCCCACCTTGGCTGAGCTCTGCAGGCCTGATCATCTGTAGCTTTGTATCCCTGGCCTGTGGTATGGGGACAGGATTCCTTGGCTACAGGTGAGCCATTGAAGTTTGCAAGTATCTTCAGGTTGTTTGATGGAAGTCTGGCATTTGTGAGGAGATCCTTTGTTTCTGGAAACTTCCAAAATACAGATGCCAGAAGAATTCACCATTGCAATTCTTTCTCCCCCTCCTACTTGTTGTGAGCAAAGAGAATCTTATGTAAATCCCAGACAACCACTTTGCCAACCAACTCTTCAACAGCAACCAGGCCTGGATGAATCCAGGGTATAAAACCAGATGTCAGTTGGGTGCCAGTGGCTCACGCCTGTGACCCTGGCTACTCAGGAAGCTGAGATCTGAGGATCCTGGTTCAAAGCCAGCCCAGGCAGGAAAGTCTGTGAGACTCTTATCTTCAATAAACCAGAAAAGGCCAGAAGTGGAGCTGTGGCTTAAGTAGTAAGTGCTATCCTTGAACAAAATAGCTCAGAGATAGCACTCAGGCCCTGAGTCCAAGCCCTAAGACACACATACACACACACACACACACACACACACACACACAACCCACACCAAGAAGGAAAGACCCCTCTGAGCTCCTGAGAATGTGGGTCCTGGCCTGTGCACACTGGCCAGAGACAACCATTTGTTCTCTTGTGACCCTTGGCAGAGGGGATTGCCTGCAAGATAGGGGCTATGATGCATATGTCATAACTTCCCAGTGTGACCCTTTTGGTTTGGCTTGGGCCACCATTAGAGACCCCAAGGTCACTCCATGTGGTCTCTAGACTATGATGCATAGTTACAACCCAACCTTTTTCTTTCTGACAGGATCCCTTCTCCCAACTGCATGTTTTGAGCCACTCTGTGAGGCTTGAACCCACTCCATCACTCAGTTTACTCATCTGTAAGACAGAGACACTGGGCACACTTGCTCTATGAGGTTTGGGGAGAAGCAGGAACAGATGACAGTGTAGAGACAGTGTAGCCTGCAGCCCTCTCCTGCCCTGTCTGCACTCAGTTGTGTCTTTGCATCAGGCAGCTTCAGAGAAGGGACTCTTCTCTCATCGGCAGAAGGACATCTAGGAACACATCTAGAAGCACCCCTTTCCTGGCCACATCCCCACTTCCCAGCCCCTGGCTTCCAGTGTGAGGGGGACCAACATTTTCAGATTTCATCTCTACTGAAGTGGGAGACCACAGGGCGACTTGCTCCCTCTAGAGTGCTCACAGATCCACTTTCTCCTGGGCAGATTTGTCCCAGCACAGTGTGTGCAGTGGCTGTGTCTGCTGTCCCTCTCTGTGGTCTGCTGTGCATTTGTCACCCAGCCACTCATGGTAAGATACCCCTCTGAGGCAGAGAGGCCTCTGGTGAGCGAGCAGGGTACCTGGAAGGGAGAGGGGGTGGTTGTGCATTGCTAATGCCTTAACTTTCCTTGGAAGTTTGTGTTAAGACCCAGTGAGAAACCTGGGAACTTAGACTTGTGCTAAGCTCCAGGTAAACCTCTTATTCTATCTTTCTAAAAGCCTATGGGAATAAACTGCTCCTGAGGCTCAGAGAATATGAATCTTGAGCCAGGCCACACTTGATTAGTAGGTGGCCCAGGACCCAAGGGTGGTGGCCATGGGTGTCTGATCAGACTGGATGGAACTAGATGGAACCTACTGTCTACAAAGGACCAAGAAGACACTGCTGGGCCTCCAGTGACTGTGGGTGCAATCTCCTTCCTCTCTCCAGATCTGCTGCATGGCGCTGGCTTTTGCTTGGAAAAGGAAAGATGACAAGGACTTTTTTACTGAGTCCTTATGTAAGGCAACGAGGAGTCTGGCTCTGGAATTGGGAGTGGGCCTGGGAGCCTACCCTGCCCTTTCTCCCAGTGAGGCCCCCGTCTGTGCTGGGGAGGCAGAAAAGGTGAGGTGATGGCTCCACAAGTGAATTGCATGCTGGACAACTGGCTTTCTGGCATATCCATCAGTTGGAACTTAGGCCTTGAGGTCAAATTTGATTCTGCTTGTTGGGCCCCACAGTATACATTTATCTTTTTTCCTTCCTTCCTTCCTTCCTTCCTTCCTTCCTTCCTTCCTTCCTTCCTTCCTTCCTTCCTTCCTTCCTTCCTTCCCCTCCTCCACTCCTCTCTCTTTTAATGCTGGGTGGGGGGGCTGGGCACACTCCCTGAGCCTCTTTGTGCTCAAGGCTAGTGCTCTACCACTTGAGCCAAATTTCCACTTCCTGCTTTTTTTGAATAGTTTATTGGAGATTAGTCTTATGGACTTTCCTGTCTGAGCTAGTTTCAAATAGCAATCCTCAGATCAGTCTCCTGAGATGCTAGAATTACAGGCATGAGCCACCAGTGCTTGGCTGCACCTCCACTCTTAAAACAAGGCAATAGCATCTCAGAAACAGGAAGTAACCCAAAGCCAAGTAACAGGAAACTTGGGCCTGGAGCCCAATCCTGGGTCCCTCTATCCCTCCTCCTGCACCCCACTGGCCAACATCTCTGCTTTGAGCAATCCCATTACTTCTTTCCCCTCAAAAATGTTGACTGTCACATCTTTTCTGGCTACTAAAGAGGCTCACTTCCTCCTCTGCTCCTTGGTGCAGCAGGTCTGTTCTTACTCTTTTTGTAGTCACATCTTCCCTCTGAGATTCCTTTGACCAGTTGGGCTTGGTCTTGACCAGTTGGGCTCAGAACCCATGTCTGCCCACTGAGGCCTCTCCTCACCTCTCCTCAGTGTGTACCCTGCCAGGAGTATTTGAATTCCCAAGCTTCATGATATAGATTTGTACTTGCTAGACATTGCTCAAAAACCCAGTAGCTCTGGGAGGAAGAGCTGTCTGTGATCTCTCAGACTCCACAACTGAGGACTAGAAAAATGAATGAGTGAGAAATAAATGAATGAAAACTTTTAAAGGGTTCACATCCCAGCTACTGTTTTATCCTGACCTACACATACACAGCCTGAAATCAATCATGCTTTCTAAAAAGAAAAACAAGCACTGGTGGCTCATACCTATAATCCTAGCTATTTGAGAGGCCAAGATCTGAGGATTGCAGTTCAAAACCAGCCCTGGTAGAAAAGTTCATGAGACTTTTTCCCTCCAATTAACCAATTCAAGTCCAGAACTGCAGACATAGCTCAAGTGGTAGTGTCAGCCTTGAGCAAAACAAAACAACCAAACAAAAGTGTGAGGCTCTGAGTTCAAGCCCCAGAAAACCAAATATCATTTCCTGCTAAGACAGCACTTTAAAAATGGCTTCTCCACCTGCCTCGGATACACGAGGCCCTAGGTTCGATTCCCCAGCACCACATATACAGAAAACGGCCAGAAGCGGCGCTGTGGCTCAAGTGGCAGAGTGCTAGCCTTGAGCGGGAAGAAGCCAGGGACAGTGCTCAGGCCCTGAGTCCAAGGCCCAGGACTGGCAAAAAAAAAAAAAAAAAAAAAAAAAATGGCTTCTCCAGTCTTCTGCAGCCTCTAAGAAAAGCTACTGTGCAGATGCCAGCTGTAAATTGCTCCTGTAAGTTCACAGTGAAGCTCTTCTTTGTAGTGGTGGTTGCAGTCCCTGCCAAGGCTGCATGCCTGAGATGTGAGCAGAGTTTGTAAATGGGGCTGCCCTGGCCCTGGCCTCTCCAACAACCTGGTCTGTGTGGTCTGCACACAGAACGTTTTTGTTCTTCAATGCTCAGCCTGTGCCCTGATGATGGGAGCCCAGGGCTTGGCAGGAATACCAACAGCCCCTCTCCCTCCATACCAGCCCCAGCTTATGGCTCTCTCGTCTCTCCTAGGTCTTGGCTGCTCGTCACCGTGAGCGCCAACTGCGCTGGGCACGGCCACCATCCATGGCCCAACTGAAGGTCATTAGAGAGAGGCTGAGAAGACAGGGCCGCACCCAGGCAGCCCTGAGGTAGGTGTGAGCGCAGAGGCAACGGGCAGGCTGTGGCCCAGTGTTACTTTCAGAGCAAGCGTGCTGCGTTGCTGTTGATCATTCTCACTGGAGCACTGGAGTTACAGACACCTCACCTGTGCCCCCCACACCAGCAGGAAGGGAAACTGAAATGGGGTAAACAAACAAATGAAGTTGGCTCTTAAATCTTCCCTGGCCTTCCTCATCCACACATAGACTAAGTGCACAGCCAGCCTCATTTCACACTGCTCACACTTCACTAGACTTGACTGTAGACCTGGACCTCTGCTCCCCAGCGGGGCACACGGGGCTAGAGGAAGCCATTTCTTCCCTGGCATCAGCTGCCCAATGGCAGATATTGTAAAAATAATTTTCACGTTGGCTTCTGTTGGCTCACACCTGTAATCCTAGCTACTCAGGAAGCTGAGATCTGAAAATCTCAGTCCTAAGGCTAGGCAGTAAAGTCCGGGAGACTCTCAATCTCCAATTAGCCAACAAAGAATTGAAAGCAGGGATGTGGTTCAAGTGGTAGAAAGCCACACTTGAGCGAAGAAGTGATGGTGCTCAAACCCTGAGTTCAAACCCCAGTACTAACACAAAAATAAGTAAAAATAAATTAATTTCATATTGTAGTAGGCTCAGACATGATGCTCAACCCAGAGTCTATTTGATATTTTAAAAATAACACACAAAGCTTAAGAAACATCATCCTGGTAGAAAATTTCTCCGAATAAGACTTTGGCTGTGTTTGTCTCAATGGTGTCCAATGCCCTCTCCACCCATGGTGGCCAGTAAATGACAGTCACTCCTGGGATCTTCTGTAAGTTCTAGGTGAAACATTTGTCTAGATTCTGAATTCTAGACTCCAGATTTCTGTTGTAGTTTGTCAAGGAGTTGGAAATTCCTGACACTTTTTCCACACCTTTGGCCATCTCCCTTAAGCCCAGAATGCACTATAAGTCGAGTCCTTTTCAATAGAGTAATGATATGATTGTATCAGGACATCACATTTTTTGGTGTATGTGCCAATATAGGGGCTTGAACTCAGGGTTTCATGCTCTCACTTACCTTTTTTGCTCAAGGCTGTCACACTATCACTTGAGCCACAGCCCCCCTTCTGACTTTTGGGTGGTTAACTGAGGATAAGAGTCTCACAGAGGGCTGGGAATATGGCCTAGTGGCAAGAGTGCTTGCCTCATATACATGAAGCCCTGGGTTCGATTCCCTAGCACCACATATATAGAAAACGGCCAGAAGTGGCGCTGTGGCTCAAGTGGCAGAGTGCTAGCCTTGAGCAAAAAGAAGCCAGGGACAGTGCTCAGGCCATGAGTCCTAGACCTAGGACAGGCAAAAAAAAAGAGTCTCACAGACTTTCCTGTCTGGGATGGCTTTGAACTACAATCTTCAGATCTCAGTATCCTGAGTAACTAGAATAACAGGCATGAGTCATCAGCACCCAGTAAATCTGGAAATTTTTACATACAGAAGTGCACACGTTGTCCCAGCATTTTGGCTTCCAGAAATAATAAGTAAAAACATGAGAATACCCATGCACAAGCAAGTCATGTGGAGACTTGCATAATGAAAGTCACCAGATGCAGCCATGTGTCGCCCAGTCATCAGGTACACAGTGGAGTAGTGCTCAATGCTAGAAAAGTGCATGTACTGTCCACCCAGACTCCAGACAGAGCCATTTAGTGCCTACGTGAGAGGCACCAGGTAGACAGGTACCGGGGGCAGTGGGGTCCACCCAGTTGATTCAGGAAGGAACATGAATAGGTGTGCACATAGCTTTCCCTAGACAAAGCATGGGGTAATGGCCCAGACAGCTTTAGAAAATACTTACTTAGGGGGAGAAAAGGATTAAGATTTGTAAAACTTGGCATTAAAATGAAGCTTACAGCCTAACAAGCTTAATCCCTAAGGATAGAAAAGAACTGGGAAGATAGTCAAAGCCCTGTTCAGGGATAGCATCGACCAGCGGAGGCACTAGCACCTTCATTTTGATGGTTGACTCGCATGGTAGGGACAACAAATTAAGACTTCGGTGATGTTCTGATTCTGTTGTTCTTGCTGTCCTTCAGAAGTGTTGTTCTTGATAGAAGGGGATACAGATGGTAGTTCAAAAATATTGAGATAAACCAAGCGCTTGTGGCTCATGTCTGTAATCTTAGCTACTCAGGAGGCTGAGATTTGAGAATCACGGTTCAAAGCCAGCCCAGACAGGAAAGTCCATGAGACTCTTATCTCCAAAGTACCACCAAAAACCGGAAGTAGTGCTGTGGCTCAAAGGGGTAGAGTGTTAGCCTTGAGTAAAAGAGTTTAGGGACAGCGCCCAGGCCCTATGACTGATTAAAAAGATATTGACACACTTTTTAAAATTAAAAATATAGTTATGAGATTTATTATATGTGAGGGTTGTTAAGGTCATAACATTTTATACATTTATCTGCTAAGAAAAGTATTAGAGGGGCTGGGAATGTGGCTTAGTGGTAAGAGTGCTTGCCTTGCACTCATGAAGCTCTGGGTTCAATTCCTCAGCACCACATAAACAAAGCCAGAAGTGGCACTGTGACTCAAGAAGTAGAGTATTAGCGTTGAGCAAAAGAAGCTAAGAACAGTGCTCAGGCCCTGAGTCCCAAGCTCCAAGACTGGCCAAAAAAAGAAAAGAAAAGAACTAGAAATAATCTAAGAGCAAGGAGCTCCTAGAACTTAGATTCAGGTTTAGAGGTGTGTGTGTGTGTGTGTGTGTGTGTGTGTGTGTGTGCGCGCGCGCATGCGCACTGGTAGTAAAACTTGAACTCAGAGCCTCATGTTGTCCCCTAGCTTTTTCCCCCAAAGCTGGAGCTCTGCCGTCTGAGCCACCCCTCCACTTATAAATTGGGGGGTTAGTTGGAGTTAAGAGTTGCTCCAATTTGTCTCACTGGCTTCAGTCCTTGATTCTCAGATCTCAGCCTCTTGAGTAGGGGGTGGGGGAGGGAATAGGAGAGAAGGGAAGGTGGGAGAAAAATTAGGGAGGAGGTAACAAGTTTGATAAGAAATGTACTCATTCCCTTACATATTAAACTGTAACCTCTCTGTACATGACTTTGACAACAAATGTACATACATACATACATACATACATACATACATACATACATATACATACACACACACAACACACACACACACACACACACACACACACACACACACACACATAGTGAGCCTGGTGCTTGCTGGTGGCTCACACCTGTAATATTAGCTACTCAGGAAGTTGAGCCCTAGAGAATCAAGGTCCAAAGCCAGTGTGGGTAGAAAAGCCCTTGAGACTTTATCTCCAATTAACTACAAAATGCTAAAGTAGAGGTCTGACTCAAGCAATAGAGCTCCTGCTGAGAGCAAGCAAGGCCCTGTGTTCAAGACCGAGTAGTAACACACACAAAAATTAAAATGTAAATTGTGTTCCTATATTCCAGCAATGAGTCAAAATTTATGAAGCAATACCATTTACTATAGTATCAAGAAATGAATACCTAGATGGAAAGCTACATACTGAATGCTACAAAGTGCCAATGACAAAAATAAAAAAATCTAAATCAATAGAGAAATATATTGTGTGAATTGAATAAAAGATAATAAATCTATATTGCATTGGAATATATAGTTGCAATCAAAATTCCATAAGCTTTTTAAAATAAATATTGGCAGGTGGAATTTTCTTCTTGGGCAGTCTGGAGACTTGAACTCAGGGCCTGAGCTCTATCCCTGAGCTTTTGTGCTCAAGGCTAGTACTCTACCACTTGAGCCACAGCACCACTTCTGGTTTTCTGGTGGTTAATTGGAGGTAAGAGTCTTATAGACTTTCCTGCCCTGGCTGGCTTCAAACTGCAATCCTCAGATCTCAGCCTCCTGAATAGCTAGGATTATAGGCATGAGCCACCAAGATATAGCAAATGGATTTTGCAATGTGTATGGGAAGCAGAGGAACTGGAAAACCAAAACAATTCTAAAGCAGAAAATCAACATTAAAAGACTGACACTGCAGAGATGAGAATAAAAAACCCAGTAGAATGGACACATGGGTCAATGAAACAAAATAGAGAGCCTAGAAATAGAACCACACACAAATATGCTCAAGGGATTCTTTTAAGATGGTGCAAAGAAAATTCAAAGACTTGGGTCTTTTCAAAAATGGTGCTAGAAGCTGAGCATGGTAGCTCATACCTCTAATCTTAGTTACTCAGGAGGCAGAGATTGAGAGGACAGCACTATTCTAGGTCAGCCGTGGCAAAAAAAAAAAAGTTTTCAAGACCCCATCTCCGTGGAAGAAGCTGAGGGATGTGCTAGCACATGTCTGCCATCTCAGCCTCAGCAAGAAAACAAATGAGTGGGAGTACAGTCCCAGCACAGGTTCATGCCCCAAACAGTGAGATTCTATCTCAAAAGAACTTTGCAAGAAGGGCTGGCAGTGTGGCTCAGAAGTAAACCCCCGTCTAGTGGCTGGAGGCTGTGAGTTCAGACCCCAGAACTTCCAAAAAAAAGTTGGGAAAAGTAGATGTTAAGGAGAGAGAAGGAGAGAGAGGGAGAAAAGAAGTGAACACCAATAAATCACACGCCTTATGCTACAGATTTTTCCTAAGGACGAAAGCCCTGTTCCATGAACAGTATCGGGCACGGGAAGCCCCTGGGTGAGCACACATGGGCTGTATGAGGACACCAACTCTAACACTCGTTCTCCTCACAGAGATGTGTGTGTGTCCACCCTCACACTACTGCTGCTTTTGCTGATCATCTATGGGGAAGTCTCCCTAGAGGAACGTGCTCTCAATCAAGCTTTCCGGAAGGAATTTATAAGGTAGAAAGTTTGGGGAACACCTGTAGACCTGGGGGAGTCTGGTGTATTAATTCCTGGCTAATGCATGCCCAAAGGAGCTCCTGCAGTAAGGATTCCTGAGGGGTCCCCTTCCCTTCTTACCTACCTTTGTCATCGTCCTCTAGAACAGAGGAGGGCACAAGTCAATCCTGTGGATTGTTTACCCTTTGGCTCATTTTACCCAAGCACAACGGAGGCCCAAAGATTAACCACGGACCATGTATGAACTCTAGGAAAGGTTGTTGAATGAACTCGTTGTCTTCCTAAAAGTTGACCTGTGCTAGCATCTCATTGGGGGTCAATAACAAAACAAAGATATCCCAAGTCCCTTTAAATACTGGACACCAAAGTTTTATTTATGTATTCTTTTCAAAAACATCAGAGTTATTTCACCAAAGCTGTGGTTGAAATGCAGAATACCCACTTTCAAATTGTCTGCGACAATACTCCCTCAAGAGTACTGTACTTTTCAAGAGTGTGTGTGTGTGTGTGTGTGTGTGTGTGTGTGTGCAAGCATGCACATCAGTCCTGATCTTGGGGCTGGGGCACTGTCCTTGAGCTTTTGTGCTCAAGGCTAGCACTCTACCACCTGAGCCACAGCAGCACTTCTGGCCTTTTTGGTGGTTAATTAGAGGTAAGAGTCACAGACTTTGCTGCCTGGGCTGACTTCGAACAGTGATCCTCAGATCTCAGCCTTCTGAGTAGCTAGGATGACAGGCATGAGCCACTGGCACCAAGATCCATTCCTTCCACTTTTAAAAGCAGTAGAATTATTGGGCACTAGTGGTTCACACCTATAGTCCTAGCTACTCTGGAGGCTAAGATCTGAGAATCATGGTTCAAAGCCAGCATGGGCAGACAAATTTGGGAAACCAGAAATAGAGGTGTGGCTCAAATGATAGCTGTGAGAAAAAATGCTGAGTGAGAGCTGGGCACTGGGGGCTCATGCCAGTACTTCTACCTACTCAGGAATCTGATCTAGTTCACAGCCAGCCCTGGCAGGAAAGCTCATTGAGAATCTTATCTCCAATTAATCACAGAAAAATCTGGAAGTAGTGCTGTAGCTCAAGTGGTAGAGTGCTAGCCTTGAGCAAAAGGAACTTGGGGACAGTGCCCAGGCCTAGGGTTTAAGGCCCAGGACTGGCCAAAAAAAAAAAAAAAAAAACAAAGAAAGATCATTTGCACTTTTATTTCCTGCAAGAATGTTATTGATATCCAATAAGGTACTGACTAGCAAATGTCACCCCTTATTAGTTGCTTGTCAATACTGGAGTTTGAACTCAGGGCCTCAAACTTGCTCATTTTTCTTGGCTGCCACCAACCAAAATGCTTGAGCTACGTCACCAGTCTGGCTTTTTTTTTTATTAATATATTTTTTTATTATTAATTGAACATAAATTTTTTTACAAGGTGTTGTGCAAAGAGGGTGCAGTTACATAGTAGGGCAGTGTGTACGTTTCTTGTGATATCTTACAACCTGTTTTTCCATCCCTTGTCTAGGTCAGGTAGACCCATATGCAATATACAATGTATCAAGCACATATACAGTGTTCACAGACTTGGTCTCTACTGTCTCTCCGTCTCCCTTTGTTAACAGTCATATATCAGGGAGATCATGCCCCTTTGTTTTCTGTGTTCTAGGCTTGTCTCACTCAACATTATTTGTTCGAGTTCTGACCATTTCCCTGCGAATAACAATATTTCACCATTCCTAATCGCTATGTAGTATTCCATTGTGTATAAGTACCATATTTTTTGGATCCATTCGTCTGTGGAGGGGCATCTGGGTTGTTTCCATATTTTGGCTATTGTGAATTGTCTGGCTTTTTGCTTGTTATGTTGAGATAGAGTCTAGCAGACTTTTCTGCCTAGGCTGATCTTAAACTGCTATCCTCTATATCCCTCACTCCTCAGGTGTGAGCCTCCCATCCTTCTTACTTTGATGACTCATTAAGAAGGTAAAACCTCCAATCAGCATTCGATGGCTCTCTACTCTTTCTAGGAGCTCAGTAACCTCATTTCCTATGCCAAGCGCTCTCCAAGTACAGCTCGCTGGTATTTTCTACCTGCCCATTTGCAAATGTAGCAGTTTCTTGTCAGCTGTCCCCTCTGAGCAGGTGCATAGATGGGACCACTAGATGATGCTGTGAGCCAAATTAAGGGGTGCTGTGGGAGGGCTCCTCTAGAAATGCAAATCCAGATCCAACAACTGCTGACTGGCTAATCTGTTTCTCATCTCACATTTCCCAAGTCAGCAGTCTCTGATGTTTCTCATATGAATGGCTGCCTCTTGCGATTCTGAGCAGCAACATCGCAGCTGTCATAATATTTGTGAGCCTGAGGTGTGTCCATAGGCCAGTCTGGTGTTGACCGCTTCCTGTGCATGTTCTGACTGTTCTTGGGCGCCTCCCCCCTGTCCCACACCTAATCTGAAAACACAGACTTCAGGGTGGGGGGTCTGAGTGAAGCCCAGGACTGGAGTCAGGGATTGGGCCCTGTCTCTCCAGGGGCTCCTGGGTAGTTGGCTGTCCTTTGGCCATGAGCTACAGCAGCTTCCTCTGTGACAGGAGGAGGAGCCCCTCATCCACACAAAGCATTGCCATGCTATTGGAATCTCATATGTATGTTGTACCTGAAGTGCTTCTGAACTCAAAATCTTATAAAATTCCAAGTGAAACCAAACAAAAACCAGCCCAGTGAGGCACCATGCTCCAACCCAAAGCCAAACACAGACACTAATAGCTAATTTTTCTATCTTCCACACTGCTCAGCTGGCTTTGTAGGCCTATTTTATATCATTGCTGTAAGGGCTAGAATATTTTTGGGTCCTTGGGTTCATGTCTTCCCCTCAGTGTGCCGGGATGAGGAGGAAGTAGGCTTCTGTGCTGAGTCTTAGTACTAGGTCACTCAGGCCCTTCTTGACTTCATTCCTTTAGTATTACCCCAACAGAGGACCAGGGTCCAGAAACAACATTTCTCCAAACACTGTGTGTACTTGGGATGTGGGTGTAGCTAAGTAGGAAAGCACTTGCCTGGCAGGTACAAGACCCTGAGTGTCTGTGATTACAGGCATGGCCACCAGTACCTGGCTTGGATACATAGTTTGACCAAGGTTACAGAGGAAAGTAGAACTGAGAAAAGCACCTATCCCAAGACTGGCATAGAGTAGACTCTGAAATAGAAAACCAAGGAAGATCAAATGCTGGAAGGAAGAGGAAAAAGGAAATAAAACCAATCCAATAAATTGGTTCACAAAACATTTATATGTCAATGACCTTTCTTCGACCTTGGTTTCCTTTAATATTGCCCAATTTTTGTCATGATGTGAAGGTTTGACAATACTTGTTTTTCAAAAGCTGCCATCTGCACAGGTCTTTTGCTGAGGCTTGGTGGGTGCAGGTGCACTGTCAGCCATTGCTCCTGGAGGACAGGGGCTCTGAGTGGTAGCATTTGCCTGCTGCTTCCCCTGGTATAAAGCTCCTCACAGCAGAGGATCACAATACCCCAATAGCTATACCCTTATGAACACATAAGATGATGCTAAGTGAAATGAACTCCATGTTACGGAAATGATTGTTATGTCACTGTTGTAACTACTTTACTATGTGCTATGTGTAACCGTAGCTTCTATTATTGATGATCTTGTATCCCCTTCCTGTGGTATACCTGCACTATCTCTGTATCTTATCTGAGTACATTGGAAACCGTGTATATTGGTATTAGAACTAGGAAACTGAAAGGGAATACCAAAATCGAGAGACACAGGGTAAAAAAAACCAAATGACTACAAAAGCAATACTTGCAAAACTGTTTGGTGTAAATGAACTGAACAACTCATGGGGGGGAAAGGGAAAGGGAGAAGGGGGAGGGGGAATGAGGGAGGAGGTAACAAACAGTACAAGAAATGTATCCAATGCCTAACATATGAAACTGTAACCTCTCTGTACATAAGTTTGACAATAAAAATAAATAAATAAAGCTCCCACAAGATGAGGCTAAACCGGAGTCAGTAGTCATGTCCACACAGGCTCACAGGCAGCTGGGAGTGGGCTTCAGCACCTTCCTCTCCTAATTCCACTTTGCTTGCAAGTCTGCCCTAGCCGCCAGTTGAAGAACTGTCTGTCTATCCTTTGGAGGAGTCTTGTCCCCCTACTGAAAACTGGGAGACAAAAATGAGTGGAAGGAAAGGGATTTGCTCAAGGCTGGTCCTGAGGAAAATAGAGGAGACTTTTCTGTCTCAATCTCCCTCCTGAGGGTGGGGGGCACTCACTCGTTACAGCAAGACAGCAGGTCAGGAGTCCCATGCAGGGCACTCTGTGCTGGTCTGTCACCTTTCCCCAGCTCTGTCAGAAGGCACACAACGGACTTGGCTTTCCTGCTATCAGTCCGCCTGACCTAGCAAAGAACTCTCTTTAGCAGAAAGGATGAGGGAGACATCTCAGAGGAGACACACTCACGGGATCCCTGCTACAGTCTGAACTCAGTTGTACAATAGGCAGGACAATCCGTGCTGTGTGTACTTGGAAGGCTTGAGTTTATATCCTTTCCTAGATTTTTTTTTTTTTTTTTGCCAGTCCTGGGCCTTGGACTCAGGGCCTGAGCACTGTCCCTGGCTTCTTTTTGCTCAAGGCTAGCACTCTGCCACTTGAGCCACAGCGCCACTTCTGGCCATTTTCTGTATATGTGGTGCTGGGGAATCGAACCCAGGGCCTCATGTATATGAGGCAGGCACTCTTGCCACTAGGCCATATCCCCAGCCCCTCCTAGATTTTTTTTGACGGGATTGGGATTTGAACTCAGGGCCTTGCTCCAACCCTTTCTCCTTTTAGTTAGGTTTTAGATAGGATCTGTGCTTTTTGCCTTAGATGGTGATCTTTACCTATGCCTCTGGCACAGCTAGGATTACAGACATCCTCTACCACCCCCAGCTTGCTGGTTGAGATGGGATCTCCCTAACTTTTTCCCTGTTCTGCCCGTGAACCTCCATCCTCATCTCTACTTTCTATGTAGCAGAGATTACAGACATGCTTCACCACATATTACTGGAGTTTATATCCTTTTCTAATGTCTTCTTACTCTCTCCAGTGAAATCCCTTCCCCTGAGAAGTATTTTAACGTCTCCTGTTCATAGAGAAAGATCTGGATTAAACAGCCACTTGAGACCCCTCTCTCCTTGCTGAGGATGCACACTGTGTTATCCAAGCCCCCTACTTATTCATCCTTCATGGGAAGCCTGGAGATGAGAGGTTTCTTTTTATTTCCCGTTGCTGCTGTCAGTGGCCACAGCCACAGCCGTGCACAGGTGGCCCTGTCCTTGTGTGAGAGAGATGAGGTGTGACACCTTGTCAATGTACAATGGCTTCCGTGCTCCCTTCTGTCAGCGCCTCAGGTATCTGATACAAGTAGTGAAGGCATGCGGTGGGGGGCTGGGTGCAGTTCCCGCACAGAGCTTGCCAAGCATGCGCAAAGCTCGGCTTCCATCCCCACAGTGAAGGGAAGGCACCTGTGGGTTCACTCGCTATCTGACGCCAGCGCTCTGTGTGCCTGCACCGGCTCGTGGATGCTCACAGCCATGCTGGAGGTGGGTTACACACCAGCAGTGCCCCTTCAGCATCTGGGCAGAGGGAGGGCTGGGCCTTGTTCCTTGTGTCCTGAGCCCCCGTCCATTCCTCGCCCTGTGTTCTCTGCCCAGTCTTGCTGGCCTCCATGCTTCCTCAGATGACCACATGGCTTCTCCCTTGGTGCCTTCAGGTCTTTACTGAGGTGTTACCCCACATTACTGCATCCTGTGGCCATGTGAACTACAATTTCTACCCACCCACCTCCCACTTCACTTCCTGTCCACCATCACTCCCGCTTCTTTCATTTTACTCATATCTGTCACTGATGGAGTACATGTTCTACGCAGAACATGCTCCTCACAATGGGTTTTGTCTCTATAGATCCATTGCAAATGGGAAACAGCCTAAGTTAAAATTGACTATACAGAGCTGGGAATGTGGCTTAGTGGTAGAGTGCTTGCCTAGCATGCACAGAGTGCTGGGTTCAATTCCTTAGCACCACATAAACAGAAAAGGCCAGAAGTGGCGCTGTGGCTCAAGTGGTAGAGCACTAGCCTTGAGCAAAAAAGAAGCCAGGACACACACGCATGCACACACACACACACGCACAATTTTTTTAAGTCAGGAACTCAGGCCCTGAGTTCAAGCCCCAGGACTGGCAAAAAAAATTTAACTGTACAACTCAGGTGAGGGAGGGATTGAGGGGATGGAAGGTGGGAGAAAAATAATGAGGGGGTAACATGTATGACAAGAAATGTACTCACTACCTTATGTATGTAACTGTAACCCCTCTGTATATCACCTTGACAAAAAAAATTTTTTTTAAAGCATTGATTGTCAGGCACCAGCAGCTCATAGCTCACACCTATAATCCTAGCTACTAAGGAGGCTGAGATCTGAGGATCACAGTTCAAAGCCAGTCTTAGGCAGAAAAATCTGTGAGACTTTATTTCCAATTAACCACCAAACAGCCACAAGTGGAGTTATGGCTCAAGTAGTGGAGTTCTAGCCTTGAGCAAAAGAAGCTCAGGGACAGTGCCCAGGCTCTGAGTTCAAGCCCTAGTAACGGCGCACGCACATACACATACATACAAGCACACACACAGAGACAAACTACAGTCAGCTGGGTATAGCCAGCACCTTAGCTCAGCCAGCCTGCTCTGACATGCTCAGAGCACTCTGGTTCACCTTCAGTTAAGCAACTTCACCTAACAGGACTTTCCTTTAGATTCACATGCAGAATGTCTCATGGAATTTCTTGAATACTGGGCTGAAAGTGAATGACTAATGGGTGAACTCCATACCTCTGTAAAGTCAAAACAATCAGGTCAACCATTGTTGCTGGGGAGCATCTGTGTATCTTCCTTGTTAATCCATCTCCCCATACCAAACAAGGATTTAAGTTTCTATTTCCCAGTGCCTAGGAAGTGTTGGGTATCGTTGCACAATGACATTTATTGAATGAATGAATGAAACAATGAGTGAGTGCCTTTCTCACTTTTCCATCTTCTCTCCTGCCACCAAGTAGCAAAGTGAATTCCAGGGTTTGAGCTACATGTTGCCAACAGCTTTGGTTTCATGTCCCTGGAGTACCTGGAATCTGTGCGACAGAAAAATTGGCAAGACAGAATATTTCTGTGCTAATTTTGAATTGTTCCCTGGGATGCAGAAACAATGTTTTACTTTTGTTCTCCATTGAAGAAAGGCCAAGCATTCCCTGGGGAACCTGAGAGGCCCTGAAGGCTGGTGGGAGTGGAGTGGGACTACACTGCTGGAGGCGCTGTACCCAGAAGGCCTCACTGCTACTGGCCGAGTGCCCAGGGCTGAGGTATGTGGCCCTTGCCTCTCAGGTGTGTCACAGTGAAGTCATTCCTGCTGCTCCACCTCTCAAGTGTGTCGCAGTGAAATGGGCCCAACTACACAGCCATGTAAGGCTCTGACTGGCTGTGTTGGTGCAGGGCTGTGGCTCTGTCCCCATGCAGCTCCTGTCACTATACCTGCCCAGGGCTCATTTACCCTTCCTACCCCTCTCTGAGCTGGGTGGGACTCCAGGCTCCACACTTACCACTCCAGCCAGCCCCGGGGACACGCGTAGAGAATCCTGGGGCTGGCCGGGCAGAGAGCCAGTTGATGGCAGATTCTGGTTCCCAGTGTGGACTGGCATGACAAGAGACACTGCTCCGGACCCAGAGCAGAGGAGGAGCAAATTGTGAAGAAAGAGGCATTAAAGAAGGTTCTAGAAAAAGGCAAACAGGTCCCAAATTTGAAAATGACCCACCCCCAAATAAGAGCATTTTATACAATCCCATTCCTTGCCCTCTGTTTTATTTTCTCCCTTCCTTTAAAAAGAGAAGTTGCTATCTTAAGCCAGGTAAAGTGGTTCACATCTGTAATGCTAGCTACTTGGAAGGAATAGAGTTCAGGCTGGCCCAAGCTGAGAAGTCTGGGTGAGCCCATCTCAATAAGAACACTGAGCTAGTGCTGTGTGCCTGCCATTTCCAACAGCTTTGGTTCCATGTCCATAGAGTACTGCGGGGAGAATACAAGACCGGGGGCTGGGGCAAAACCTAAGACCCTATCTCACAAAGGAGAATCAAGAGGCAGAGTGTCTGCCTAATAAGTGCAAAGCCCCAAGCTTAACATATGCAAACAAAATTTGGCAATACCTTTGTGTTGTATACCTCAAGTACTAGTTTTCATTTCATTTATTTTCTATGTGGTATCATGAGACAACCACAACGATGAAATCTGAAGAGACAAAAATAAGAAGTTGTGGGTCTTGAGATGTCACTGGAATGCCAGTCCTTTTTCTAGATAGGCTGGAGAGGGAGCGAGCATCTTGGGAGGGTTGGTGGTGACTCTAGAATGCATTGAGGAGGAAAGTAAACATTTCAATCTCATATGCAGCGCCACCAGCATTTGTGGAATTTTCAATGTTTGAATCTCTTCTTTCAGCCAGGAGTTCTTGGAGGAAAATGCCACCTCCTAGGTGCCCCTGTGATCAAGCAGCACAAAGTCTCTCCCCACGACCCATGCAAGGTGGAGTTCTGCTTCTAAACAGGAACTGAGCTGGGAAACTGGGGGCCAGGGGACCCAGGAACAGAGAGAGAAGTCAGCTTCTCCCAGCTGGGATTGACTGGAAATTGTCGGGCGCAGGGGTGGGGCCGCGCAGAGACAGAGAGACTAGCTTTCCTCTTCCCTTCCCAACACCTCTGTAGTCTGGTTTACTATGTCCAGGTAAAGATTTGCTGTTGTACGCAAACATGGGAGTTTTAATCTAAAGATAGAATTTTTACCTATTTTTTTCATGGGGGAAAGGGGCTGCCTTAGCACGGGAGTTTTACCTGTATCACCCTCTCTTGGGAAAATTGACAGATTGTCTCAGCCTGCTAAAGGCTCAGGTTCCAGTCTTCAGTACATAAAGTCTTAGTCCTTCTGGCTTCTCCTTTGTACTGCTGGGGTGGGGGAGCCACAGTGCAGGCAGGCGTGGGGTAGAGATTGACAGCTTCTTCTGATTGGTGGTTTTGTTCCACAGCCTCCCAGGCCATTCTGGATGCTCTTTGAAGGCTCAGATCCGAAGTGTAGGCCTAAAACCCAAGTCCTAGAGAACCAAAGTGTGATCTCCCATGGTCCGGAGGCCTGTGGGGCCAGGAAAGAGGCCTGTGTGCATAGCCTGGGCAGAACAAGGTGGGTGTTCATCGGGGCAGCTGGGGGGTGGCTCCCAGCCCTGGCACTGATGAGTAAAAATGTGATTGCTTTAAACAATGGCATTCATTGAAAAAAAAAAAGATGATGATGATGAGGAGGAGGCAACTGAATATTCTAGACCCTGTACATTTCTCCTCCATTTGCACATTGTGCAAATGAGAACGAAAACCCTCTCTAGCCGATGACACCCATCATTGTTGCTGCAGGGAAGAGGAGAGAAACAAGGAGAGAGGAACTTAGTGTCACTGACAGGGTCCTAGAGTCCTAGAGACACAGAGGACCATTTGTCCAGCCCTTTAACAGTCTAGTGTTAGCTAGGTACTGTTGGCTCATGCCTATAGCCCTAGCTACTCAGAAGACTGAGATCTGATCGCTACAGTTCAAAACCAGCCCAGGCAGGAAAGACAATGAGACTCTTTTGTCCAATGAACTACTAAAAAAGTCAGAAGTGGAGCTGTGATTCAAGTTGTAGGGTGCTAGCCTTGAGTGAAAAAGCTCAAGGACAGTGCTCTGGCCCTAGGTTCAAGCCTCAGGACAAGGCTCCAGTGTCATTTGTCCTTGTGCAAGCTTGCATAAGATGTTCTGAGCATTGCACTCAGCAGGTTTTTCTGGGGACTTCAAAGCCTTGCCCCATCCCTCCCCTTCTGCTCAGCACATGCTGCTTTCCAGGCCTGAAGCCCATGCGGCCCTGGCTGCCCTAAGGGCCCGCAGGTGGATTGACCCAAGCTTCAGGGCAGTGTCTGTGCACTTGGCCCTCTACAACCCCGCAGCCCAACTCTTCTCCAGCGTGACCCTGAGAGTGGAGATCCTCCCTCCTGGAGGCCTCACCCCCTCCTTCCTAGTGGAATCCTTCAGCATCTTCTATCGTGACTCAGCCCAGTACTACCTTATGCTTCCCAAGGTGAGTTCACCTGCTGCTCTAGCCTGAATGAACACACCAAGGAGGGCCTTCCCCTCGACTAGGCACCTCACTGGCTAACACACCTGACACACACTCAACTCATGTTCCCATCATGCCAGAGGCATCAAAGGAAGTCTTAAAGCCTGAGAAACACTGCTCCCCCAGTGGAGAAACTGATGTCATACAAGTGGCCCAAATGTAGGGCTGTCACCAGAGACTTAGTAGGAGGCATGGAGCTGGGATCTAAGTCTCTCATGGGTCACTACCAGCTTCTACTGTCATAATAAAATCTAATCATACCCCCCACCCCCCCATTCACACCTTCTAAGGGTTCAACATGCAGCCCACTGTGGTCAGAATACATAAAATGGAAGATTCCTGAAATAATTCTGAAGTTTTAAGTCATTTTAGTCCTTCTGTTTTTATTAGTTTTTCTTGTTCATCTCTGATGGGGCTGAATTTATAAATTCAACTTCATCATAGGTCAGGTGTATAGAGTAAGTGAGGTTGGATGCAGATTCAAGCATTTGTAGGGAGGTGGTCTGGATAAAAGAAACCAGTGTGTGAAGGATGGGTGACTTAAATAAAAGGCATTTATGTAGCACAATTCTGGATGCTGGGAGTCTAAATGAAGGTGCTGAGAAGGTGGTGTTCTGAAGATGGCTGCCTTCCAGGCTGGGGGGAGCCAGCCCTCCCCTGTGTCCCTGAGTGGCTCCTTCGTCTTGCCAGTGAACAGGCATGGAGCACATGCGGTCTCTGGGGTGTGGAAGGCCACTAATCCTGTGGGACCAGGGCTCCACCCTCATGTAGTCATTTAACCTTTTTTTTTTTTTTTTGAGGTTTCATTTTTAACTAAATACACAGGGTGCTTGAGTTCCAAATTATACATTAGAGGGGGGGGGCAGGTGCACCAAACTTCAGTAAATAGCAATAAGAAAATCAAAGCAAGTAGTACAGTAGCCATATTTTTTAAAGAATGATGTGCAGACACTGTGATGGACAAAATGCTGGCTTTGGAATGCCAGGATTCTTTTCATTGGCTTCCTTGACTCAGGGCTGCTGTACAGCAAGGCATAGCATTGGTATTAAACACCCAAAACAAGTTTTGCTCAGGTTATGTTTGTAACTGCTTAGAGCACACAGTTCAAATGTTGGTTAGACAGGGATGGGGACTGTCCCTGCTCATGGGCTTCAGTCCCTCCGAAAATTCTGAAACAATGGGGCTCGGGTCAGTGCAGGAATGCTTGAAGGCACAAGGAACCAGGGAGCTTGTTGCTGGGCAGAGAACCTCTTAAACAGAATGTGGTTGTCCAAAACCTTTTGAAAGCATCACTTGGCCAAGAAAATGAATCCATATAAACATAGAGAATGTTTGTAACAGGGTCATGTATGTCATGTGTATCCATGAAGACGATTGTTTTGAGCATGCTAAGGAGGGACAGGAGGGCTATCTGAGTTCAGTTCTGTGTTTGGTTTTTGGTACCAGTACTGGGGCTTGAACTCAGGACCTCATGCTCTTACTATGCTTTTTCACTAAAAGCTGGTGGCACTTGAACCACAACCCCATTTCTGGTTCTTTGCTGGTTAATTGGAGATGACAGTCTCACAGACTTTTGGGAAAGTTCTGCCCATGCTGGCTTCAAAGTGTGATTCTCAGACCTCAGCCTCCCGAGTAGTTAGGAGGTGTGAGCCCCAGGGGCAGTTTCTATCCATCTTAACTGTGTGTGGTCTCCCCACCAGCTAGCCTTCCTGGTGCTCCACTTGAGCCGCCTCTGCCTTCAGTTCTGTGGGTCCGCCGAGGAGGGTGTCCTCAGTGGCTGGCAGAAGCCCAGAACCTGGCTGGAGGTAGGCGTCCATGGGTCATTTCTGTTCAGAAAAGTTGTATGATCACATTCTAGATCTAATTATTTCATATTATATGTTATAGTTGGTACATATTAATTATAATATTACCACACAATTATATATAATTTTATTATATTATCTTAATATATAATTGTACATTATTATATTATATTAATACTGTAGTATATTATATATTCTATATTATGCATGCTACATATACTATTTATATTAATAAACATAATGTATTACTATTTTGCTGTATAGGCTATAGCATACAGTATATACAATATGTATTTATAGATCAATGTGTAGTATATATTGCATAATATATGGTATACACAATATATAATCTATCAATATGTCATTATATAATATGCATTATATAGTGTAGTACATGTAGATTATGTGCTATGTTAATATTTTACATAATATAGTCTATGTAATAATATATGTTATCATTATAATAATTTGATCATGGCAAAATGAATTTTTGTGTCACGGTAACTTTTTCCTTGGTGCTGGCCATGGGGTTTGAACTCAGGCCTGGGTGCTATCTCTGAGCTCTTCTGCTCAAGGCCAGCACTCTGCCACTTTGAGACACAAGGCCACTCCTGGCTTCAAGGTGGTCAGTTGGAGATGAGTCTCACGGACTTGCCTGCCTGGACTGGCTTTGAACAGTGATTCTCAGGTCCCTGCCGCCTGAGCGCTGGGGTTGCGGCTTTACATAGGTTTTTAGGTTGATTTTTCGCTGCCGCATCTGCGCATGGGAGCTGATGCAGCCTCTCGCTGGCCTTGCAGCTCTCCGGAGCCGGAGCGGCCCTGGCCTCCTGCGCGGCCTCAGGCCGGCTGGCCAGCCTGGCGCAGGACGTAGCGGACCAGGTCCGCGGAGGACACGGAGTGGCGCCGGCGGACCTCAGCGCGGCAGCCAGGTGGAATCAGGTGCGGCGGAGGGCGGGCGGTGAGGATTTGTGCGCACCATGCTGGCCAAGGTGCATTGGAGGCCCTGGAGCGGGCCACGGAGCACAGAGGCACCCAGGGTCTGGAGGGTGCCAGGGAGAGCGAGCTGAGCTTGCCACGGCGGTGGTCCGAGCACAGGGTCTGTGCTGCGTGCTAGGTACACGGATCCCGTGGCATGGGGCTCTGAGCCTGGGACTGGAGGGACCCCCCCCCCCCGCCATGGCACGCGCAAGTCCGTGGAGGACAAGGACACAGAGGTGCACAGCAGTCCCAAGGGAGGGCCGTCCTACACCCTGCCCCAGCTCCAGCCAGTTTCTCTTCCCCTCTAATCCTACCCCAAACGCACCTCTGCTGTCTGTAGCATAGACCTGGGCGCTATGGGGTTGGCCGTTTGCCTCCATGGACCTGGAGCTGAGCCTTGGCCACGGGATCCCAGTCCATTCGTCAGAGAAAGCAGAAACCCACCAGCCTGTGGTTGTGCCCTGAAAAAAACCTGGTGGGAAATGAGCCAGGTTTCTCCCAGAAGGAAAAGAATACCCATGCCCGCCACAAGTGGCTCATGTCCATCATCCTGGATACCCAGGAGGCTGAGATCTGAGGCCCACAGTTTGAAACCAGCCTGGGCAGGAAAGTCCATAAGACTTTCCTGATCTCCAGTTAACTATCCCTCCCCTCAAAAAAAGCTGGAAGTGGAGCTGTGGCTCAAGTAGTAGAATGTTAGCTTTGACCACAAAACACAAAAGCTCAGGAACAGTGCCCAGGACCAGCACCAAAATGATAATAATAATAATAATAATACAAGTAATCTTCGTTTTGCAAGTTGTTACTGGACCTTAGGATCAGATTTCTGTGCCCTTCCAGGCAAGGGACACAGCCTTGCACAAGGAAGCCTATACCCATCGCTTCAAAGTCAAGGGTCCTGAGGCTAGGCATGAACATGGGAGATGTCTGTACATGTTCACTAATAAATGGCATTCCCCTCCTGGAAGTACACTTAGAGAGTATCAACCAATCCTGAGCTCCCAGGGAAGGACTCTCATTGCTGAGGAGAGTGTCTTGCCCAAGACCCAGACTAGGTTTCCAAACACTGTGGGGCTTGAATTTAGGACCTTGCATTACCAGCTTTTTGCTAGTTAATTGGTAATAAGAGTCTCTTGGATTGTTCTGCACAGGCTGGCTTTTAACTAGGATCCTCAAATCTTAGCCTATGTAGAGTAGCTAAGATTACAGACATGAGTCATGGGTGCCTTGCTCCATGTGCGTTTTTCAAACATGCAGCTGTCATTTCTTTCTCTTTGGCTTATGGTCTTGGTGACAATAGATGAGACTGTGTCCCTGAAAGCATTTCCCAGTGAGCCCTTTAGCAGGTGAGCACCCTGCCAAGAGGCTCTATCGGGAGGGGAGACATGGGTTGGACCTATATCTCCAGCTGTGGGGCCTTTGTCCCATCTCTTTCTCTGGGCCAAAAGCATAAAATGTTAGTGCTTGTGTTTAAGGACTGAATTATTAATGTCAACGGAAAGCATTGGCACCTCATTACCTATTCCATTCATAAAGAGAACACACTGCACATTCTCCCCCCCTCCCTACCCTATGATCACTTCCCTATAGCACAACAGATTGTTTGGGAGGAAAAATAACTAGAGTTACTCTGTCCTGACTGCCACAGAAATGGCAAGGCCAGGACTCACACGAGGCCTTCTAGGAAATGCACTATCATCTGAATTTACTCCTGGTTCTAATTCATTCTCCTCTACAGACATTGGCACTGGGTGTCCCCGGGAGTTCCTTGGTCTGTGTAATTTCATCCATCAATGAACCCTTCACAGACACACCTACGTGTCTGTAACTTCTAAGCACTGGCCCGCACAATGACGCGCTGTGTTCTTTTGTCTTAGAGAGTACAGTGGCTCCAAGGACTCCTCTCCTTCTTCTGGATATGGAAATGCATTCATGCACTTGGCTTTCTGAACAAAATGGTGTCCTGCTCTTCGATGATGCGTCCATTTCTCACCAGAGTCTTTGCCCCAGTGGTAAGAAATGGCCCCTTTATCCACTGATTTCCCTAGTCAATCAATATTTTCACATCCTCTCATTAATTAGAGAAAAGCAAAGGTCTCTCAAGGTAACACCGTACAGAATTACAGTCCTCGGATCCATTCTGGTATGGTTTTAGATCGCTGGTAGTAGCATTTATACAGTAAATTATAGTGATGACCACAGTTGCTGGGTCTTAAGAATCTGACAGTTGCTCTGCATATCATTATTACTAATGTAAGGGATCATCACTGGTGAGTGTTCTCTGAGCATTGGGAATGCTGTGTGGGCCCCTCAGGGGTCTCTCCAGTTAGCAGGCACTCCAGGTTCTGGGAAGGCCATCCAGTGCAATTTGCTGGAATATAATGCTATACACATGGATTTGTGAGACTCTACTTGCCAAGGAAATCAGTCACACAACGAATCCTAGGGTATGAACTGGGAAGAGGACAGGGCCAGAATGACCAGCAGAGGCCACAAGGACCTACTTGCACACATCATGTGGCTATGATGGAGAAGAAGATTCTGGAAAGTATCTGTAAGCACCAGAGCTGTTTGAGGGAACAAGGTGAGGTAAAAGGGGAATTGGGACACAACACCTCCAGGCCAACATCCTATCAGGTACAGCCAGGACCAGGTGCTTCATGGGAGGCAACTTACCTTTGGTCTCCCCTAGCCTTTGCTGGGTGGTAGGACATAGGATCTCTCTCTCTCTCTTACACACACACACACACACACACACACACACACACACACACACACACACACACCTCCTCCCAGTAGCAATGGGTTTTCACAAAAGTATAGCATTGTGGGTAAGCATCTTAAGATTGAAGGCCAGAGGTGAGGCCAGGAGAGGCCACTGATGGCAGAGGCACAAGGAGATGGCCAGTGACAGCTGGCCATCCATCCTAGGCTGTGTGTTTGGCCTGGCCAATAGGGGAGCTGTGCCTGAGAAGGGCCAGTGGCCTGTGGCAGGAAGAGCCTTACACATGCAGTAAGGAGCACAGGAAGTTGCCCAGCAGCAGGTGGGGGGAGGGAGGGGTCACAGCTGGAGCAGAGGCCTGGGAGGGCCGCAGGCATGGAGACGGTCTTGGGGCACTAGTTCTTAAACCAAGGAAGGCATGGGCCACACTCCAAAGGCCCCTTCTCTAAGTGGTTCTTAAAAGCATTTAGAACTCCAAAGGACTCTTCCATCTGAAGAAGTGACGAAATCAAGGTGGCGGGCTTTCTCCCTGCAGCTGGCTGGAGTCCTGCTCCTGGCTGCCCACTTCCATCTGCTCCGGTTTCTGCTCTTCACCTGGGCACTGCCATCTGACCCCTCTGCAGCCCCCGTGCGCTGGCAACCTTTTCATTTCTTGGGGAGAAGTCAGAAAGATTCCTTCCACAGCCTCTCAGAGGGTGGCCAGCGACCCACAGCTCGCTGCTGTGTGGCATTCTTCCTACTGATGGCTGCCATGTCCTTCAGAATGGTATGTAGACAAGTTTGAGAGTTTGAGGTCAAGGTTTGCACAAGTTTCATCTGCTGCTGGAGTGAAAGCCCTGTCATATGCCCAGAAAGTTCCCCAGGAGTCTGCCTCCCTCACAGTGGCTACCTGCACCCCTCACCTGTGGAATCATGACTAAAAACTAAATGCCAAACTTAAAGCCACACCCATTTTTTCCTTTGGTTTCTTCTAGGATTTTCAGTGTTGCGTTTTACACTGGGCATTTTTGTGTGTTTGTTTTGTTTTGTTTTTGTGATGGTCCTGGGCCTTGAATCTGGGTACTGTCCCTGCGCGTTTTGGCTCAAGGCTTGAGCAGTATCCACCACTTGTGGCTTTTTGGTGGTTTACTGGAGATAAGACTCTCACAGAGGGGCTGGGAACATAGCCTTGTGGAAGAGTGCTTGCCTCACATACATGAAGCCCTGGGTTTGATTCTTCAGCACCACATATATAGGGGGGAAAAGCCAGAAGTGGCGCTGTGGCTCAAGTGGTAGAGTGCTAGCCTTGAGCAGAAAGAAGCCAGGGACAGTGCTTAGGCCCTGAATCTAAGCCCCAGGACTGGCAAAAAAAAAAAAAAAAAAAAAGAGTCTCACAGACTTTCCTGCTCCAGCTGGCTTTGAACCCATCTCTTCAGACCTCAGCCTCTTAAGTAGCTAGGATTACAGGTGTGAGCCACCAGTGCCCAGCTAATATTTTTCAGATAGAGTCTTACATAATTTGCCCGAGGCTAGCCTGGACTGTGTTCCCCCTGTTTGTACTTCCTGGGTAGCTCGGATTAAAGATGTGAGCCACCATTTGTAGAAGCATGGAATCTAATGACCGTTTTGCCAGGGCTGGCCACAAAACACAGTGTTCCCAAATCTCCTCTTGAGAACCTGGGATTACAGGTGTGGAACAACACATCCAGCTAACAGCAGGCTTTTGAGCTCACAGATCTAAGCTTCAGTGCAGCCACAAATAGCCTAGGGACCCATATCCAGCAGCCGTGGGTGGATGGTTAAGTACAACAGCCTGCAGAGCCCCTGATCCCTTTCTATAAGGTGCTTGCTCCAGTCAGAATCCACCCACAGCCAGGGGCGGCTTTCCAGGGCAGGCTGCAGCTGAGATGTGGAAATACACAGCTGTTCCATACTGGGAACAGTCTCAATAAGAGATTATTTTCCATTGTGCAGTTCAACTGGCTGCAATGCAGTTCAATTCATGAGAGGTATTTCACTAATTTTGTTTCACCAAGCAATTAATTAAAAACCTCATAAAATAGCAGCATCCCATAGGTCTCCATCTCATAGCTCATCAGATTCATAAAGCCATTTTATTTAGTTTATAACATCACACTTGTCTATTTTATTCTCTTCTCCAGATAAGTGCTTTCTTCCAGACCATTTTCCGAAAGAGAAAATCTTCCCACCGTCAATCTCATGTGACACTTAAAGATGTCACTGTTGACTTGTGGAGAGAGGTGCAGACCTTCCTGGGGCTGGAAAAGCCGAAGGTGGAAGAGACCAAGGAGGCTGGGCAGTGTGTAAGTGTGGGAGCTTGGAGCTGTGAGCACCGCAGCACAATAGGGATGAGGCTTCCCAGCAGACTCTGGCCTTGACCAAAGCCTGACTGTGATTGGGCACCCAGTACACTGCCAGGACTCCAAAGCCTCAATGTGATTGGACACCCAGTACACTGCCAGGACTCCAAAGCCTCAATGTGATTGGACACCCAGTACACTGCCAGGACTCCATGTCAATTCTCAACCAGAGAACCCCTCGGCCCTCTAAAGCACTTGAGAATGCTCCAAGGACACCTCCTCTACTTTTAATTCTTTTGTGCTGGTATTGAGGCTTGAACTCAGGGCCTTGCATTCTCACTTGACTTTCTCAGTCAAGGATGGCACTCTATCACTTGAGCCACAGATGCATTTCTGGCTTTTGGGTGGTTAACTGGAGATCAGGGTCTCATGGATTTCTCTACCCAAACTAACTTCAAACCATGATCCTCAGATCTCAGCCTCCTGAGTAGGTAGAATTACAGACATATACCACTTGTACCTAGCTTTCTTCCCTTGCAACACAGTATATCCTTATGATAATCCTGTGCTGTTGCAAGAATGCAGTTTCTGGTCTTCTCCAGTAGTTGCACAGGTATTCACTGGTGTCACTCATACCCGCATAGCATAGTCTGTCCCCTTTAGTGTCAGTCATTTTTTTTTTTGTACTTGCTACTAAACTCAACTTCTACCCGAAACATGAAGCCCTGGGTGTTAGGAAAATGGAAGGGGAAGGAAGGAAAAGGAAAAGGAATAGGCTGGATTCGATTCAGGTGAGGACTGTTTATTGAAGAATAGTGAGGGGCAATAAACCTTCCTATGGGAATGGAGGTTGTGCAAGAAGGTGGGTTTGGAGTTGGGTTTTTATCTAAACAAGGAGGCAGAGGTTATCAAAAAAAAGGCTATTAAGGGCTGGGAATATGGCCTAGTGGTAGAGTGCTTGCCTATATACATGAAGCCTATATACATGTGCTTGCCTATATACATGGGTTCAATTCCTCAGCACCATATATATAGAAAAGGCCAGAAGTGGCGCTGTGCTCAAGTGCTAGAGTGCTAGCCATGAGCAAAAAGAAGCCAGGGACAGTGCTCAGGCCCTGAGTTCAAGCTCCAGGACTGGCAAAAACCAAACAAACAAAAAGGCAATTAAGGTTGGGGAGGTGAGGGCTTTCGGTGAGGCCTGCAGTGGAATATTGACAGCCAGGCTTAGGTGGACTGTCCTGCCTGCATCCGGCAGTCTGCACCTATCTGGGGTAATGGGGTAGAGGTCAAGTGGTCATTGGATGCTTTGAGTTTGGTCATCTCAGCTATGAAAGCAAGACTGCTAAATAAGTACTTGCTCTTGGAATACTCAACTGTCTTGTGTGACTGGTGGGCACCCATCTCTCAGGGATGTTTTGAGCCCTGCCTGCCACCTGCAGTCTTGTCATTCTGCATGTGCAAACGACTTTACTGCACTGCAGCCCCTTCTTCCCTGGCCCTTAACACCGTTCAGTCATTGCCGATATTATTGTGTATTTCATTATTGATTTTTACTTCTCCACACTGCTGGTTTTCAAATTTTTTATTTATTATCTTTAAGTAGTGGCACAAAGGGGTCTTGATTTCAGATTGCTGCAGTTCACCATAGCACCCCAAATGCAGTGCTCTTCTCACGTAGCACAGCTATCTTTCTAAAGCCAGCACCCCCTAAGTGCGTCGGGTAATGAGGGAAGAAGAAACGCTGTCCCTGAGTGCATGTGTTAACCTCACTTCCTCTCTTTCAGAATTACTACCTGGACGAATGTTCACTTCTGATCGATGAGCTTCTGAGGAAGATCAATGGTTTGTCTGACAGCCTAGAACTTCCTGATGTAGAAAACCAACCCAGAAGGACCGTGGAGTGGCGGGCGGGCCATCCTCCGCCAGCTGGCATTGCATAGTACTAAGCTACTAGGGTAAGACACACAAAATTATTTTGTCAGTTTCCTTCATTGGGAAAAAAAAGTCAAGTTCTGAAGTTGGCTTGAAATAGTTGCTGTTGCAAATCACAAGGTCCATTTGCATAAATAATAATTATTTTGATATTATTATGTATTATAATAATATTTGATTATTATAAGAATAATATTAGTTGTAATCTGTGCTCTAGCTAGGATTGAGAAATGACTCAATAATTTAATAAAGATGTGTGGTATGAGTTCCAGCTTAAAATGAGGGTATGAATATCTGCCCTGTCCCACATTTTTGACCATGACTGGATTCCACCAAAAGACCAGGAAATGAAAATGGATGCCTATAACCTGAGCTACTTGGGAGACCGAGATCGGGAGGACCGTGACCTAAAGCCAACCCATAGCTGGCTGTGGTGGCAGAGCCTGTCTGTCGTTCAAGCTCCACAGGAGCCAAGGGCAGGAAGAACATGACTCCAACCAGCCTGGGAAGAAAGTCCCCGGGGATTGAAATCAGGGCCTGGGCACAGTCCCTGAGCTATTTTTGTGCAAGACTAGCATTCTACCACTGGAACCACAGGTCCACCTCCAACTTTCTCTCTCTTTTTTTGTAGTTAATTGGAGATTAAGGTCTCACAAGTTTTTTTTTTTGCCTGGGCTGGCTTTGAGCCATCCTCGGATCTCAGCCTCATGAGTAGCTAGGATTACAGGTGTGAGCCACCAGGGCCAGGTGAGAATTGATTTTTTAGAACATAAGAATATATCTCAAGTTAAGCTGGGCATTGTAGTATGCCTTTGTCATTCTAGCACTTTGGAGGCTAGAACAGGAAGGGTGTAGTTTGATACCAACTTCAATTACCAGCCAGCTTGTCTCCAAAAATCAAGGGGGAGCGGGGCTCTGTCAAAAGTTGAAAGGGAGTACTACACCATTATGCACATATACTACTAGAAATATGCCCAATGAAATGTAGCTATTTGAAAGTCTCACAGGACAGTACTTTTTCCAGTACTGAGAATCAAACTTAGGGTCTCATAGGAGCTAGACAAGTACATGTTTCAATCCCTGAAGCATGCTAACATGCTGATCTTGTGTGTGTGTGTGTGTGTGTGTGTGCACATGCACGTGCGTGCACACATTTATTCAATTATTTTTGCCAGTATTGCAGCTGGACCTCAGTGCCCTGAGTTCTCAACTTGCTGGCTCATGGCTAGTGCTCTGCTGCTTATGTCATGCATCAAGTCCAGCTTTTTGCTGGTTCTGAAGATGAAAGCCTCATGGACTTTCCTGTCCTGACTGACTTTGAACCTTAATCCTCCAGGTCTCTGACTTCTTAGTAGCTAGGATTCTAGGCATAAGCCACCAGTGTCTGACTTGTATCTAATATCCTTTAATTATTAGAGTTAGGTGGAACTACAAATGTGTATTCAGGCACACAGCAGACATTGATGTGAGTCCGTGTGTACTTGCCATGTGTGGGATCCACACTAACTTCCTGAAATTTATAGGATTTGTTTGTTTTTTGGTCAGTCATGGGGCTTGAACTCAGGGCTTGTCTCTGTCCCTGAGTTCTTTTTTGCTCAAGGCTACTGATCTACCACTTTGAGCCAGCGTTCCACTTCTGGTTTTCTGGTGGTTAATTGGAGATCAGAGTCTCACTGATTTTCTTGGTTGCCTCAGCCGGCTTTGAACCATGATTCTCAGATCTCAGCCTCCTGAGTAGTAGCTAGGATTATAGACTCGAGACACTACTGCCTGACTCTAGAGAATATCTTGATTGCACATTTCATAGAAACTCAGGTGTGGGTCTTTGTCCTAGGACATGTTGTTATTTTGTACCACATACAGAGTTGGATTTTTGTTTTGTTTTGTTTTGTGCTGGTTCTGGGGCTTAAACTCAGGGCCTGGGCGTTGTCTTGTAGCTTTTTCATTTAAGGCTGGCATCTACCACTTGAGTCATAGCTCCACTTAATGAAGTAGTTACCTGGAGATAAGAGTCTCACAGACTCTCCTGTCTGGGCTGACTTTGAACCTCAGTCCTTCCATCTTAGCATCCTGAGTAGCAAGGAGTATGTGTGTGAGGCACCCAGGCACAGCTTGGCAATCCCCTTATGAGGCATGTACTCACTGTGTTTCACAAAAGCCACTGGGCAAGCTCACCAGGCCCCCAGGGGCGTCTCTCCCTGTGTGCTGCAGGGTCTCTCCACAGCATGTGTTAGTAGGCTCAGATGTGTCACCATGGATGGGAAAGTAGGCCTGTCACCATGCTGGGGCCGGCCAGGCCAGCTGGAGTTTGAAAAACACTTTTCTTACATTGATGGGAGCCCAGAAAACAACCCATTTGAATTTCTAAACTTTAGGACAGTTGTTTTTCATCCCCAGCATTAATAATTAAGACTTGCATCTTTATAAACTGGAAGGATTGGATACCTGGAGCTATCAATAACCACCTGAAAATGCTATTGTTCTTTATGTTCTGAGTGATGCCCTGACAACTAAATGCCTTAGGAGTCAATTCCTTCCTCCCCACCAGATGGCTTCCTCCTTCCCCACCTCCCTCCCTCTCAAGTTTCTTGACTTTTCTGCAGGTGAAGAAATGTCCTGCTCCTAGCTCTTGCCATGGTCCAGGTATACATGTGTATGTAGACATGTATACATATACATATGTTTATATGTGGACACACACATATGCATGTGTATAGTATACATGTGTGCTATATATGTATGCATATATGTGTGCCTGTGTGTATAGGTAAATAAGTGTATATGTATAAATGCATATGCACATAGACCTGTGTTAGACTTTATTAGACTTTGCCAGAAACCATGCAGATATCCAGGAACAAGAACAAAGGAAAGTTTATTGCCAGCAAAGGGATAGGCAAGACCCCTTCTCACAAGAGAGAAGAAATGCCAGTTATTGTCTGAGGTGACCTTTATAACCTACTGTGGCTAGGAAGGGCTAGGAGGTGGAGACTTCAGTGTGGACGTGTGGACCAGGGACTTCATCATGACAGGCCAGGATTTATGTCATGTCTGCTGCCCAAGTAGTAGATAAGGGGTCCTGGAGCTACCCAAGCCTGAAGGTCACTCTAAGGGGACCTTGTTGCCTGTATATGATCAGAGCTGCCCTAAAGGAGTGCCATCTCAAGGTAAAGGGGAGTGGAGGCTGATTATTTACTAAATGAGCCTAGTGTTGCCTTGGAAAGGAGCATGTTAAGCTGTGGGAGAGGAAGTTACTGGGCTAACAACCTGTGTGTGCACACTTGTGTGAAGATGGCATGATGAAACCCACCAAACACTATGTAGAGAAGCAGGGGATGGGAGGAAGAGCTTGAGGGATTACTAGAGAGGGTAAACTTGTTCAAAGTGCACTGTGAACTACCATGCATCTGTGGAATTCTCACAGTGAAGCCCCTGATACTATTAAAATATGCTAATAGAAAAGCCTTCCAAAATAATGTCTGCACCAAGTAAAAAGAAGATAGGAAAAACAATTTTTCAGGTCTTTTACTTTCATCAGGTTAGTGGAATTTCTCTTAGTGAGAGACTGGTGCTTGATCTCAGATCTCTGCTGTTGTATAAACGAGTCTGTGGTGGCCTGACTGTGTCCTCCCACAAAGGAAGAGTGTTGACGGGCTAAACCTACAGGCTTGTGAAGATGGTCAGATTTGCAGATGATGAAATTAGGATGAAGTCATGAGGTAGGCTCTATTCCAATAAGATTCTATTCTTACTAAAAAGGAAATGAAAAAACAAAAAACAAAAAAACTTGGAGAGAAATCCATCTAACAATTAGAATTAAGCTGCCCCAACCATGGAACTATGAGACCCTAAAAACAGGGCTCTTCTCTGTAGGCAAGTGGGGCCCTCCCAACACCTGACCTTGGAACTCAGGCCCGCAGACTATGTGGCCAGATCTTATCTTCCCTTTCCTCTTTCCTTCCCTTTTTTCTCCTTTTCCTTTTCTTTCCTTTTTTTCCTTCCTTTTCTTTTTCTTTGTTCTCCTTCCCCACTCCCTCCTTGCCTGCCTGCCTGCCTGCCATTTTTTTTCTTTTTTATGTGTGTGCCTGTACTGCAACTTGAACTCAGGGTCTCACACTTCCATTTGGCTTTTTCAGTCCAGCCTGGCATTCTACCCCTAGAGTCATAGCTTTACCTCTAGTTTTTTCTGGTTAATTGGAGATAAGAGTCTCATGGACTTTTCTTCGTGGGCTGGCTTCGAACTGCGATTGTCAGATCTCAGCCTCTTATGTAGCTAGGATTCCAGGTGTGAGCCACCAGTGCCCAGCAAGATTATATATCTCTGTTTGTGATACTTTTGTACTGCACACTAACACATGGATGCAAGATTTTGCCTGTCATTTGGGGAAGATAATTATCAGTTTATAATGCTCCAAGCTGTAGCAGAAAACTTCTTCAAAGAAGAAGCAGCTGATAGCACATTTCAGTCCTTCAGAATTCAACTTCTACAACCCTCACTGGGAGAAAATTTGGGTCTCATAAATAACTTGCATCTTCATAGCAACCCAGAAGCCCTGGTTTGTGTCCACAGTGTCACAAGTGTTTGTCTAGCACACATGCAAATATAGGATTGACAACAATATTTCAACTTTATTGGTGCTGTCTGCCAGGAGGGAATAAATCAGTAGCCCTTAGAACATTCCTTCTCCTGAGCTCACCGAGGGAAGACTCAGGGTGTGAGCCCAACAGCACAGGAAGCCGTGTCTTCCACGTTTCTGTCTGGGTTCTAGTTGACTTGTATGTCTAATGTATTCAATATTTGCAAATCATATCTAAACAGTTCTTTTAAACCTAACCAGCCTTTCCTGTGATGTACATCCCGGGAAGGAATCCAAGATGGACATAGAAATACAGAAAGACTGAAAGAACAAACAAACAAACAAAAACAAGAACCACTAAACTTATTTCTTAAGCAGGGCACCAATATATATAGAATAATGCAATAGGTCCTCTTAAAAAGCCTTTCAACCGAGCACTGATGGCTCATGCCTATAATCCTAGCTACACAGGAGCCTAAGATCTGAAGATTGGGGCTGGGAACATGGCCTAGTGGTAGAGTGCTTGCCTCATATACATGAAACGCTGGGTTCGACTCCTCAGCACCACTTATATAGAAAAAACCAGAAGTGGCACTATGGCTCAAGTGGTAGAGTGCTAGCCTTGAGCAAAAACAAGCCAGAGACAGTGCTCAGGCCCTGAGTTCAAGCCCCAGGACTAGCAATAAACAAAACAAAACAAAACAAACAAACAAAAAGAACTGTCTTTGGGCTAGGAATATGGCCTAGTGGCAAGAGTGCTTGCCTCATATACATGAAGCCCTGGGTTCGATTCCTCAGCACCACGTATATAGAAAATGGCCAGAAGTGGCACTGTGGTTCAAGTTGGCAAAGTGCTAGCCTTGAGCAAAAACAAGCCAGGGACAGTGCTCAGGCCCTGAGTTCAAGGCCCAGGACTGGCAAAAAAAAAAAAAAAAAGATCTGAAGATTGCAGTTCAAAGTTGACCCAGGCAGGGAAGTCCATGAGACTCTTATCTCCAATTAACCACCAAAAAGTTGGAAGTAGAGCTGGCTGTGGTTCAAGTGGTAGAGCACCATCCTGGAGCAGAAAAAGCAAGCCAAGAGGTCAAGCCCCAATACTAGCACACACACACACACACACACACACACACACACACACACACACACACACACACACACAGAGAGAGAGAGAGAGAGAGAGAGAGAGAGAGAGAGGTATAGCATGAGCCTTGAGTTAAAAAGCTAAGGGACAGTGCCCAGGCCCTGAATTCAAGCCGTAGGAGTGGTACACACACACACACACACACACACACACACACACACACACATAACTTAAGATTTATAGCATACAAAACTATCATAGATTGCTAGTTGTTTCGCTGGTATTAGCTGACAAGTTAATAGAGCATAATACTGATTTTTCTAGCAGACAAAAAAATTGACTCCTTCAGAAATGTGCATTTGGGTCCTCATCTCTCTGCCCTGGCTCCTGGCTTAGCCTTTCCTGGATCCTTTTCTGGGTGAAACACCTCGGCACCATAGCCCCATGGTCATTGGCCATGCGCAGTTGCTCTGCCTTCCACTTGACATGATTCCAGCCTCGTGGATGGCCTGCAGCATCTGTTTCTACTTCCCACTGTACCAAGACCCACCTAGGAAGAGCAGAGAGCCCTGAGCCCTGCCACATTCTGCAGAGGTTGAGTCACGCTGGGATCACCTCATCAGTATGTCAGTAGCAGGAACCACATATCTCTGTGGAAGGCACCGGCGGGGCTGTGGCCAGGAGAACACGTGGTGATTTGGCCAAAGCACCAATGCAGAAGTGAGACCACACACACCCACGTCAAGGGCAAGGGAGCTGGAAACTTGCTTCTCAAGACATCACATTTCAGCATCCCAAGTGGCTCACCACATCCACGTGGAAATAGTCTACCAAGAGCCATGCTGCCTGCCCACACTGCCTTTGCAATCTGAGCAGCCCTGCAGGGTGACAGGGACTGCTGGACACAGGTGGCCTCTGACTTGCTGGGGACCCCTGGCCAAGCCTCAGGTGCCAGCTGCCAGCCCCACTTCAAGTCCACATTTTCCACTAGAGCCCAGGAAGACAGACAAAGCAATGCTGGTGCTGGGCTCAGAGCAGAGGTGGATCTGGATGTTGGGGTTTTCTTCCTTTTTAGTTCAGAAGGGGTTACTTCATGGAGTTAAAGCAAAGGATGAGCATGTTTTCAGTAACACAAGATTTTCTCCACAGGACAGAAGTCCTAATCATTAGGACTAATGAAAGTTCAGCATCTTTCTTTCTTTCTTTTTTACTCCCCCCCGCCCCCGTCTCTCTTCCTTTCTTGCTTCCTTTTCTTGTCGTGTGTGTGTGTGTGTGTGTGTGTGTGTGTGTGTGTGTGTGTGTGTGTGTGTGTCTTGAAACTTGAATTCAGGGCCTGGGGGCTATCCCTTAGATCTTTTGCTCAAGGCTCACACTCTGCCACTTGAGCTACATTTCTACTTCCAGTAATTTTAGTAGTTAATTGGAGATAAGACTTTCCTGGTTGGGCTGGCTTTGAACGAGGATCCTCAGATCTCAGCCTCCTGAGTAGATAAGATTACGGTGTGAGCCACTGTGCCCAGCAAGGAAAATCAGTTTTAGCAGATTTAGAAGAGTTAAGGCTCAAAGGAGTTGCTAATTGTTCCACTCCACACAATAAGTACAAGGGAAGTCAGGATGGAAATTCAAGTTCAGTGTCCTCAAGCCATCACCCATCAGTCCCCACCACTCAGAGTCCAGATGGTATCAAGATTGTTGCCAGCCTGTCAGAGTAGGCCCACACTGATCATGGTTTCTTTTGTTTTGCTGAGTCTGCCTGCATTTTTTTTTTTTTTTCGTTTTGCCAGTCCTGGGGTTTGGACTCAGGGCCTGAGCACTGTTCCTGGCTTCTTTTTGCTCAAGGCTAGCACTCTGCCACTTGAGCCACAGTACCACTTCTGGCCATTTTCTATATATGTGGTGCTGAGGAATTGAACCCAGGGCTTCATGTATATGAGGCAAGCACTTTTACCACTAGGCCATATTCTCCACCCCTCTGCCTGCATATTCTGAGCCTGAAATCTTGAAGGAGAATGATGAAAGGGGCAATAGTGAAAAAGATGCATTCTACCTAGAAACTGATATGATGAATTGTAACTCTTTTGTAGAACTCCTTAAAGATAAGAAAATTTTAATTTTGAGGGGTTAAAAAATATGAAATCTTATTTTATAAACTTGAGTTTATAAAATTGAGTCTGTTTCTGTGGGTTATCCTGTAGACCTAGTATATGCGATGAAAAGAGACCAGGAAAGAATCTGATATTCAAGTAAAGGGTTTGAAATAAAATCCCTGTACTAGAAAGTCAACAATCAAAAGTGAACATTTTTTTTCCTGACTTAACTGTGATGTGGAGGTCAGATCTGGCCAGCAAAAGAGGGCAGAAACTGACTCCATCTCCACTATCTCCCCAGCCCCCCTGCTCAGAGGCCTGGGAAGATGCCCCCCCCTCCAATATGGCTGGATTTCCCTATCCCACAACTACTAAGCTAAAAAGTCCTCGCCCTTATGAGAAATGAGCACACACCTAGCCAATGAGCCAGAGACAGCTTGCCGACGAACTGACTGGCCAGTCAAGTGTAAGCCTGCGAACCCCGACCCAATCACAAAGCCATTGTCATGGTTATCCCTCCCCCATCCTATTGTGAATAAAAACCCTGCTGAACAGGGAAGGGGGGTACATGACCACATGGCAGCTGCCATGGAAGGTTGTGGGACCAGCTCGAGCTGAATTAAACGACTCTCTTGTCCTTGCATTGGATTGGCTCCTTGGTGGTTTTTGGGTGGGGGTCGTCGGCCTGGCACATCAAACTAATCCACTATATAAAATGGTGAATTAATCTCATCTTTGAAGTTAGCAAGGCTGCTGTATTGGAATCCATCTTAAATCCCCTATGCTTGGCTAAGAACTTGCTAAGGAGATGATTGTATTTGGAGTACCTGCCTGTATGTTGCATGTGAAATGACTTCACAAGGCCTGGTCTGGCAGCCACCTTCTGAAGCAGGCTCTCACACCTTTCTGTGTTCCACATTTTCCCTTTCTAAAAACAACTGCAACAAGTTTTGTTCCTCTCTCTCTCTCTCTCTCTCTCTCTCTCTCTCTCTCTCTCTCTCTCTCTCTCTCTCTTTCTCTGTTAGTATTGGGGCTTGCCTCTTGGCTTGCTTTTTCTGCTCCAGGCTGGTGCTCTACCACTTGAACCACAGCTCTACTTCCAGCTTTTTAGTGGTTACTTGGAGATAAGAGTCCTATAGACTTTCCTGTATGGGATGGCTTCAAACAGTGATCCTTAATTTTCAGCCTCTTGAGTCTAAGATTATAGGCATGAGCCTCTAGCTCCTGGCTTAAATTTTCTAATTTTAACAGATGTTTTGAAAACATAAAAGTTCTTCTAATTACTACTTGAGATTCAATCTATAAACCAATATGCCTTATGGTTTCCCCCTTTGAATTATGAGCAAAAAAGCTCAAGAACAGCACCTAGACCCTGAGTGAAGCTCCAGAATAGGCACAAGAAAGAAGGAAAGGCCACGTGTCCATGCTACTCAGGAGGCTGAGATCTGAGGTTTGTGGTTCAAAGCCAGCCCGGGAGGGAAAGTCTATGAGACTCTTATCTCCAATTAACCACCAGAAAACCAGAAGTGTTGCAATGGCTCAAAGTGGTAGAGCACTAGCCTTGAGCACAAAGAGGCTCAGGACAGTGTCCAGGCCCTGAGTTCAAACCCCCAGGAACAGTATAAAAAAAAAAAAAGAAAGAAAGGAAGGAAGGAAGGAAGGAAGGAAGGAAGGAAGGAAGGAAGGAAGGAAGGAAGGAAGGAAGGAAGGAAAGAAAGAAAAGAAGAAAGGAAGGAAGGGAGGGAGGGAGGGAGGGAGGGAGGGAGGGAGGGAGGGAGGAAAGAAGGAAGGAAGGAAGGAAGGAAGGAAGGAAGGAAGGAAGGAGGGAAAGAAAAGAAGGAAGGGAAAGGAAAAGAATAAAAGAAGGAAGCAAGCAAACATCAAGCTTAAGTCTAAATACATTTAATGTCCAATCAAAGAGCCTCTATGAAGGCAAACAAAAAAAGTGTAAAGAATATAGTAAAATAAAGACAAAAAATACATGAGTAGAAGTTAATTCAGTGGAAATGATAAGTAGGAAAATCCAAAACCAGATGAATCTCTACAGGGTTAACATAGAAATAGAACTCTTGCCCATTCACTGGTTATTGCCTGTAACTCTAGACATTCAGGAGGCTGAGATGTGAGGATCAAAGATTGAAGCCAACCTGGGCCTAAAAGTCCATGTGACTCTTATCTCCACTATCACCAAAAGGCTGAAAGTGGGGCTGTGGTTGAAGTTGACAGAGTGCTAGCCTTGAATGAAAAAACTAAAGGACAGTACTCAGGTCCCGAGTTCAAGGCCCAGTAGCACAAAATTAATGAATAAAACACTTTCATAACAAACCCATGAGAGCTGGTAACAAAGAACTGAGCTGGCTCTTTCCACCAGCAGCAGACATGACAACACAATCACATGTGTTGTCAGAAGGTGGGGAGGTCAATGGGCAAGAGGAAGGGTGAGTGAATACACTGATAAAATTCAGTGTACAGATGTGAAAATGCAACCTGGTATCCCAAGGGGATGGGTGGGGTTGGGAGACATGGGGGAGAATGATGGAAGGGGGATATTGATCAAGATGTTGAATTGAAATCCCTTTGTATAACTACTTAACGATCATTTTTAAATTTCAAGATAAATGTTAAGTATATTAAAAATAATAACATAGATATCTTAGCCAGGTGTTGATGCATGCTTGTAATCCAAGTACTCAGGAGAAGACAGCAGGAGGTTGGCAAGTTCAAGGTCTAGGCTACATAGTGAGGCTACCTCAGAAACATTAAGCTAGGCACCAGTGGCTCTCTCCTGTAAGCCCAGCTACTCAGGTGGCTAAATGCTGAGAATTGCAGTTCTAAGCCAGCCCAGGCCGTCCCTGAGACTGCCACCAGAGCAACCATCAGAAAACCGGACACGGCACTGTGGCTCAAAGTGGTACAGAGTTAGCCCCAAGCAGAAAGAGCTCAGAGACAGTGCCTAGGCCCTGAGTTCCAGCCCCATGACCAACAAAAACAACAAGAACAACAAAAATTAAACCAAGCAATCAAAAAAGATCTACAGTGGATGTCCCCTATCCCCGAGTCTGTCCTGTGGAGAGAAAATCAATGCCAAGAAATAAATGCAGTGAGCAGGAAAGGTAAACCAGGGTTACGATGTACAGAGCGGCAGGCAGAGGAGACCTGAAACTGAACAGACCTGGTGATGACACCACGATTCTTCATCTCCTCCCAAGTCAAGCCAACCAATAAGAAAAAATATATAAACAGACGTATAAGACAAATGACATCCCAGTGCCCAGCACCAGTGATGAGAAAATCAAAGAAGCAGCCTGGTACCTAACTACTCAGTAGGCTGAAATCTGAGGATGGAGGTTCAAAACCAGTCTGAGCAGACAAATCTAAAAACCTTTTCTTTCCAATTAACCAGCAAAAACCTGGAAGTAGAGGTATGGTTTAAGTGGTAGAGCATTAAGCTTGACCAAAAAACCAAAAAAGCCAAGTGAGTGTGCAAGGCCCTGAGTTGAAGTCCCAGCATTTGCACAAAAACAAAAAAGAAAGGAAGAAAGAATAGGCTAGAGTCAGTGAAGTTTCTGTCAATGGTTTCTGGCTGCCCCAGCCAGTCCTAGCAACACAGCAGCCTCTGAGGGACAGCGCACTTGGCACAGGGATGGATGGTGGGGCTCCATGGGTTCTGTGTATATGCACATGACACAATGTTATCATCTCCTAAGTGGAGTCATAGGTGTGCACACAATGTGTGTGTGGCACTTGTTCTTGAACTGAGCACCCTGCACTTAGCAAGCAGGCAGTGTATCACTGCAACACCCTGCTAGCCTGTTCCACTTCGGTATCCTTCCAAAGTGATTTCCATGTATGCATGTGCTGGCTTGAACCCTGATCCTCCGATTTACTCTTCCCATTTCAGTGGCAGGTCAATTTGCCACCATCACAGCTAGCTATTGCTTGAGATGGGAGTCTTACAAAATAAATTATGGGTATTTGTTGTTGTTTGTTTTTTATTAGCCTGCCTAAAACTTTCATCCTCCAACTTCTGCCTCCTAAGTAGCTGGGATTACAGACTGCACAAGGCTCCTAAATAATTTTACTTTATTTTTTAGGAAAGAAGGAAGTAAAATTTTTTTTTTTTGGCCAGTCCTGGGGCTTGGACTCAGGGCCTGAGCACTGTCCCTGGCTTCTTTTTGCTCAAGGCTAGCACTCTACCACTTGAGCCCCAGTGCCACTTGAAGCTTTTTCTGTTCAGGTGGTGCTGAGGAATGGAACCCATGGTTTCATGCATGCTAGGCAAGCACTCTACCTCTAAGCCACATTTCCAGACCCAGGAAGTAATTTTTTACCTACCATTTTCTTGGATTTTTAAGCTATCATTTGTATCTATCTGTCTATCTGTCTATCTATCTATCTATCTATCTATCTATCTGTCTATCTTCATCATTGTCATCTATTATCCATCATCCGTCTATCATCAATCAGTCTATCAATCATCATCTTTATCTATTATCTATATACCTATCTATCTTGCCAGGTAAGGGATGGATCCCAGGACATCATTCATGCCAGGCAAGTGCTCTGCCGCTGAGCTCCTTCCTACCCCAGAAAAAAATGCTCTCTACCTTTCAAACACCAGTCTAATTGTTCTTTATAGATTGTACCATCTACCTGTTTCAGACCCATGGAACAATCTCATCTTTCCTGTCAAACAGGAATTAGGTTCGTGCAATTAGGACATTCATATTTACAAGGGTTGAAATATGTGTCTTTGTAATTGAAACCTTTTCTTAACCTAAAGCATCCCTTAGACCAAGAGCCTGGGGAAAGTATATTTAATTAGCCTGACAGTCAAGAAATCAGATATTAGCCAGTCACCAGTGGCTCACGCCTGTAATCCTAGCTATTCAGGAGGCTGAGTTCTTGAGGATCACCATCCAAAGCCAGTCCATGAGACTCTTTTCTCCAATTGACAACCAGAAAACTGGAAGCAGCGCTGTGACTCAAGTGGTGGAGCATTAGCCTTAAGCTGAATAGCTTAGAGACAGTGCCCAGGCTCAGAGTTCAAGCCCCATGACCGACAAAAAAGAAAAAAAAATCAGATATTTCTCCTAAATAAGAAAGGGTAGGGAGAAAGGAAGAGAGAAAGAGTAAGGAAGGGAGGAAGGAAGGAAAAAAGAAAGGAAGAGAAGAAAGAAAAGAGAAGAGAAAGAACGGAAAATTCCAGCTTCTCGCTTCCTGCGGGCTTTGTCCCGCTTCCCTCCTGACCCAGTAGAATTCACAAAGTAGGCAAATGTGTACACAGAATCTGTGCACACAAGGCTTTGATTTGAAAGCAAAGATGAATCACCCTGAGCTGGAAATCTGATCTTTTGCTTTCTGCTAGTAAACAGTCAAAAGATACCCAATACAAACTCAGCCTTTTAAAAACCAGAGTAGCAAATAAAAGAGCCCAGGAGGGGCCTGCTTTGAATGGAGAAGTCATTTATCATCTTCAGGGAAAGGAATGTAAATAGGTTCAGATTTAGTCTCAAGTCCTCCCTGGGCCAGAATGGGCTCAGAAATACTCACCTTGTTTTGGTGAATGGGCTGCAGGTCAGAGGTCAGCAGGGCTGCTCTGGCTGGCTGGAGCTGTGTGCTCAGTGGGCCACACAAGGAGAGGCTGTTTCCGTTGGGAATCCTGCTCAACCAGGGTGGGTTCCCTGATGAGTGCCGTGGAGCCCCCATTGTTTGTCTTGACCCAGATGGATTCCAGGATTCCAGCAACTCCAGATCTGGAAAGAAAGGCGACTGTCCCCAGGGCCGCCCACTCCAAGCACCAGGCCAGATCATGCCATCCTTAGCTTTATTATTGCCATGATTATTTCTCTACACTTGGGTGGGCCCGGGGTGGACAGACGGTGGCCAATTCACATCATCATGGAGGTCAGGGCATCCTTGACCCATTGGAGGTTCATGGACATGGTCCATCTCATCAGGAAAACCATGACACAGCTGGAGGCACACAGTGATGTTCAGGTACAAAGGCTGGGTATGACAGGCATAGTCCTTCATAATTGTGCCAATGGCATGGCTCCAGTAACTTCCTCTGACGGAACTCCAGCCCCGATTGACCCAGAGACTCAGGTCTGGGCCTAAGCGAGAGGCAGAGCACCAGTGCTAGGAGCATGGTTGAGCTCCATGTTGTGCAGCAGAATGACCTATCACACCCTACTGCAAAGGGAGCTGCTGGCACCTGCACCAGCCCCAGACAACGACCTCACTAATGGGCCAATGGGGGAGAGAAGGCAAGCTGTCTTTTGATAGCTGATATACAGAGAACATTCAGAAATAAGCCCTGTGCTGGTGGCTCATGCCACCTCTTCTCAGGGGTCAGAGATCTGGGGATCAAGGTTCAAAGCCAGCCAGGGCAGGACTGTCAGACTCTTATCTCCAGTTAACCACCAGAAAACCAGAAGTGGAGCTGTGGCTCAAAGTGATAGAGCCCTAGACTTGAGCAAAAAGGTCAGGGACAGCGCCCTGGTCCTAAGTTCAAGCCCCAGAATGGATGAAAGGGAGAAGGAAGAAGGAAGGACAGGAGGGAGGGAGGGAGGGAGGGAGGGAGGGAGAGAGGGAGGGAGGGAGGGAGGGAGGGAGGGAGGGAGGGAGGGAGGAGGGAGGAAGGAAGGAAGGAAGGAAGGAAGGAAGGAAGGAAGGAAGGAAGGAAGGAAGGAAGGAAGGAAGGAAGGAAGGAAGGAAGGAAGGAAGGAAGGGAAGGAGGGAGGGAGGGAGGGAGGGAGGAAAAGAACCCAGACTTGGGAGGACTGGAATCGAATGTGGGAGGAAATCAGCTAAATATGAGGTTTTGTATAACTCTAGGCCAACATGTATGAGTTGTTAAACACCAGGCAAGAAGTTCTTCTACCCAATGACACTGTTGATTTTAAGCCTGTCAGTATTTTTGTATTAGTTTCCAAGGGCTTTCTAATGAGCAACCAGAAGATGGGTGAGTTCCATGACAGACATGTGTCAGGTCAAGTTCTGGAAGCTAGAAGTCCCAATTTAGGGTGTTAACAGGGTTAGTTCCTCTTTGAGTAGTGAGGAGCATGGTTCCACACTTCTCTTGGTAGCCTGCAGGTAGCCATTTTCTCCCCAGGCCCCTCTCATGTCTCTGGGAACACAGTCACCTGGCTTCATGGAGCAAGATCATGGCATGCCAGTGGGACCCCATCTTAACTGACTGTATCTGCCAACCCTCCTTCAAGGAGATCAGTTCTGAAGGACTTTTTAAAAAAAAAACACACTAAATAATCTTATTCTTTTTTTCCTTTATGTTGCTAACAGTAGCCCAGTGTTAAGCATGTTAGAAAATCTGAAGAAATAAAACTTTTGGTTTACATAAAGCATGTATAAAAATACCTTATCAAAATAGTATCTGATATTACATTGCCCAGTTTTAACAATGCCAAAAATAGGAATAAAAAATAAAAATTGCTGTAAGTCAAACAAGAAAGCTAGTTTTGTTAAAAAATTATTTTAACACTTTTAACTAACCCAAATTGTGCTGATGAAATCCATTAATCACATGTTTTAGGTCGACAAAGGCGACTAACCAGCTTGGCTACTTGTGTTGTGCACATTTTGATAAAATTTCCCAAGTGTGGTGAACTATTTTTATTTTTTCCTTTTGCTTATAAATTTCTTGTTAACATTTTCTCTTGTATACATTAGTTGGAAAAAGGATTCCTCTCTTCTCAATTTGATCTAGTCTACTGGAGAGGCTTTTAGTTGTTTTAGATTTCACTTGTGATTTTTATTTCCAGAATTTCAATTTGACTTCTTTCAGAGCTTCCATATCTTTATTTAATTCTTCTTTGGGTATCCTGCACTGTCTTATTTATTTCATCCAGCTCTTTATTTGTGTTCTCTTGGTATTCATTCAGAGATTTATTTGTGCTCTCTTTAATTCCATTTTTGAGATTAAAGTCATTTTGTTATTGTTGATGTTTGTTACTCTGGAGTTGTGCTTCTTCATAGTTCTTGTGTCTCTGCATTGGGATTTGCACATCTGAGGCCAAGCATTGTCTGGAATTGCAGTATTTCGGTTGACGTGCTATCAGTGTTGAAGCAAGACTCACGAGGACCACATTGGTGCTATTCCTCACTGCGGGCTGTGGTGTGGCTCGGGAGCCCCAGGGGCTAGGTGCAGGGGCTGGGTGAAGGGCTGGGTACAGGTGCAGGGGCTGGGTGAGGGGCTGGTGCAGGTGCAGGCCCTAGACCCTGGGGCTGGGCACAGGACCTGGGTTAGGGTCTGTGTGCAGGGTCTGTGTGCAGGGGCTTGGTGCCGGCCTGTTCACCACCACTGTTTGGATCAGGGTACCCTAGCTATCTGGTTTTGCCACTGAAGCTTCTTTGTGTTCCAGGAGCTACAGTTGGCTCCCAGAGCTTTTATTTTTTTGGCCAGTTCTGGGGCTTGGACTCACGGCCTGAGCACTGTCCCTGGCTTCTTTTTGCTCAAGGCTAGCACTCTGCCACTTGAGCCACAGCGCCACTTCTGGCCATTTTCTGTATATGTGGTGCTGGGGAATCGAACCCAGGGCCTCATGTATATGAGGCAGGCACTCTTGCCACTAGGCCATATCCCCAGCCAGGCTCCCAGAGCTTTAGAGCTTGGGTGATGATGCTTCCCACTTCCTACAAGCCCAAGAATCCTCAGGGGAAGCAGGCATCCAGGCCACATGATGTCCATCCCTCAGGGAAGGAGGGGCTGGCCCAGCAGTGTCACTGGGCAGGGTACTGGGGACCTGAGCACTCCCCTGCCATCCCCCATCCCCCTTCCTACAGGGGGAAAGAGAGTGTGACTGTGCCTCCTTCATTGTGATTCCTCTAGAATGCATTCTCTCCATTGTTATCTGACTTCTCATCTAATTAAAACAGAGATTTCTAGCTCACCATCTTTCTTTTATCACAGTCTCTGGTAAGCCATTGCCAAATAAATTGGTCCTTTATGAATTGAACATTTGGGTCCTTTTACAAAATGTCAGAGTGGTTTCCGCTATGTGGAACTGAGCGATGTGATCAGCAAAAGGTCACATCGAATGCAGTGAGATTACTGGGTCTATTTTCACCCCAAAATCCTTCAAAATGTAGCTATGACCTGATGGAGACAGCCTGCATTTAGAATTAGTAGCATGGCCGAGTATTGGTTCTCCTTAAATGTGTTATCCTTCTGGCCTTTTGTGATCATATAGGTAAAATGCATGAAAGCTTATGTCCCTCAGCCCATCATTTGAGGACTGGATGGGATGGTGGAGTCTTGTTGATGTCCATGGACCTGAGGCGCTCTGCAAAGGGCAGGCATGTCATTAAGAGAACCAGATGACCGTGAATGCCGGGCTGCTGGTGGATTAGTGGGGTTCTGCATGGAAGAGGAGCGTTTCATCATCTCGTTACTTATTCCATGTGTCAGAATTGAATCTTGTTGGAGCAGTCATGATCTACAATTCAATTATTTGTATATATTTTTTAATTCAGTCATTTCCTCGTTTCCTTAGTAAATTTAATTTTTTTCTCATTCTAATGAAGCTCTTGGAGGAAAAAAAAATCAAATCATTGCTTTATTTCAATCAGAGTGATTAACCAGTGATAGATGAGGCACTGATAGAAGGTGAGTTTATGGATGCCACACAAGTAAGCAAACTTGCAGCCTCACATTGGCAACTGTGGCAACTGTATCCGCACTCCCGCATGTGCACAATTGGTTTGGAATCCAGGAGGATCAACAAGAGAAGATGGTGGAAAACCACATAACCACACAGGTTCCCTTTTCTCAAAAGCAAACAGTGACACATGAAAATTCTCTTCGAAGTCAAGGCCAGAGCCATTTATAAAACCTTACATCCTATCTACCCCCCCAGGAAACACATCATTTCAATCCAGTCCTATTTCAGATTTCAAATGGAGGGTCTCATCCCTTCCTAGATAAAAGTATGGCTTCTTCTAGCACCCCACCCTTTGTGCATAATAAGTTTGACAGGCCAAGGGATGTCCCGGGCTGGTGGTGGCACTTGCTGGGCTCTTGAGGGGTGACTACCCTGTTCCCTGACGTTGGCTGAGCTCAGAATGAGCACTGTACAATATAAGCCGAGTGACACTCCTGACAAAACATGCAAGCTTAAAATGGACATGCCTTTTTGTTTGTTTGCCAGGCCCAGGGTTTAAATTCAAGGCCTCACACTTGCTTGGTTTGCTTGCTCACAGCTAATGCTCTGCCACTTGAGCGATGCCTCCTGCACAGTTTTTTTGCTGGTTATTTAGGGGTTCAAGCCTCAGGGACTTGTCTCCTCAGGTTGGTTGTGAAACTCAATTCTCCAAATTGCAGCCACCTAAGTAGTGAGGATTATAGGTGTGAGCCACAGTGCCTGGCTTTATCTCAATCTTGATTTCTAACACCTCAATTCCAGTACTGCTGTCCTTCCTTGGGGATCTTTCACCTCTTCCTTTCTTGCCTCTCATGCTTAGATCCTGCTGCTCCAGACAATTTACCAATCAGTATCCACCAGTCATTTGCAAGAATGAAAATCTGATTTCCACACACTAATAAGCCCTTCACACCTAGATGTGGATTTTTCTCTTCCTTTTGTATCACTCCAGGACCCAGAATCCATAACAAGTGTGCACACACAGCACCTTCTGTGCGTGCCTCTTCCACACATGCAGGCAGGGCAGTGATGTAGAAACAGTTGTCACCATGGAAGACCTGACACAGAAGATGAGATGGACAGTGGGGCAGAATTTCTTAAGGGAAAGTGGAGGACAGGTGCACGAGCACCAGAGTGTTGGAGAGGAGAGGACTGAGTGCTGACCTCCGGTTATGAGGATGTGATTGTGGGTGATGGGGGTCAGTGAGCCAAGGGCCCAGCTGGGGTGGGGTCAGAAATGAGTGGGACCTAAGGAGATGGGACACAGGCACAGTGCAGGTGGGAAGTCAGGGTGAACCCTGGGTCAGAGACAAGTTCTCAGAAAGCTGTGCTCACGCCCATTGCTGGAGTAGCTGCTGCTCCGAGTGCCGCCAGTTGCTTGTCCCCTCAGCTTCCTGCACACTGCTCTACCCAGTGAGCTCTGCACCCAGCATGGCTAGTCACCTGCACTTTGCAAATCAGATGTTTTATCTCATGTCCATTTGTTCATGCCTGTAATCCTAGCTACTCAAGAGGCTGAGGTAGGAGGATCGAGGTTCATAGCCAGCCCAGGCAAGAAAGTCCATGAGGCTCATATCTACCAAAAAAAAGCCAGAAGTAAAGCTGTGGCTCATGTGGTAGAACACCAGCCTTGAGCAAAAACTAAGAAACAGCACCCAGACCCTGAGTTCAAGTCCTAACACTGACACACACACACACACACACACACACACACACACACACACACACGGACTTACATGCAATGCAGTGCATCTCAGTGTCCTAATAGCAAGTGAATAGACAAAATCTCAAGAAACACAATTTCATTTCTGTGGCCTTCTGAAGAGATAAAGCCAGCTCAGTGTTGCCTGGGCTTGGGTGGAGGTCGGCAAGTTAATTGGCTGCTGAAGAAGTTTGGGGCGGTGCCAGGTTGGCTCTGCATTCTCACAATCACACCAACCTGTCTTTGTGAGAAATTGTATAGCCATAGCACAAAAGTTCACTACTGAATATCAGCTCAAAAACCATCACTTTGAAGCCAGACACCAGTGGCTCACACCTGTAATCCTAGCTACCCAGGAGGCTGAGATCTGAGGACAGAGATTAGAAGCCAGCCCGGGCAGGAAAGTCCAAGAGACTCTTATCGCCAATTAACAACCAGAAAACTAGAAATGGCGTAGTGGCTCAAAGTGGTAGAGCACGAGCTTTGAGTGGAAAAGCTCAGAAACAGCTCCTAGGCCCTGAGTTCAAGCTCCACAACCAAAAACAACAACAACAAAATTATCACTTTGCTGGGTGCTGGTGAATCATGACTATAATCCTAGCTATTCAGGAGGCTGAGATCTGAGGATCACAGTTGGAAGCCAGCCTGGTCAGGAAAGTCTGTGAGACTCATCTCCAATTAACCACTAAAACAAAGCCAAAAGTGGAGCTCTGACCCAAGTGGCAGAGTGCTAAACTTGAGGGGAAGAAAAGCTGAGGGACAATGTCCAGACACTGAGTTTAATCCCTAGGACCTCCCTTGTGTGCACAGGCAGCACACACTTGCCAAATGGATACATGAAGTTTATCCTCAACAAGACCCGTTTCCAGCATTTCTTGGTTATTTTTCTTCATTTTAACCAGAAAAATGTAACCTACCATGTGGTACTTTAGTGGCAAGAGCTTCCCATATCTTCCTTTCCTGTGAAACCCACAGGATACAAATACAGAGATGAAGAGCTGAGGTTCACAGCCATCTGTGAGTAGCTTCCCTTTCTGGCTCCCTGAGAAGGCAGAGCCAGGGTCCTCACAGGACTCTGAGAGAGTGGGCAAAGGGTGTTATCTCACGTGGGATTCAGATTACCTGCCTACAAGGGGAATCGGGGGCCCCTAGCCCACAGGGGAGTAGTAAGGTGTGCTGTGTCTTCTCAGAAACTAAGAATGCTGTCATTCAACATCCCATCAGCATCTTCCATTCATCAACAACCCCGAAGGTAGGGTGGACAGCCCCTCCACTCTGAGGCCGAGGTCCTCAGTGTCCATCTGACTCCATCTGGGTTTAATTATGGAGGCCGCAGAGGGTCTTGGGTACAGCCTGCTCCAGCGCATGCTGCTTTCCAGAGCCAGAAATGCCATATCTCTGTGTTTTCATTGGGGGAGGAGGGAGGAAGTGGGCTGTTCGTAAAAACAGACTCTTGGTTATTTAATAAATCATAGTGAAAAGTAAAATAAACATGGCTCCTAAAGAGTGAGCCCGGTGTAGAGAGAGAGCTTCAGGAATGAGAAGGCAACAAAGTAGTTCATGCAGGACCTCCTCTCCCCGCTCAGCAGTGGCCAGGAGCAGTGGTCTTGGGCTGAACCCCAGCCAGGCATCAAGGGGTGGGGGCGGTGCTGGGGAGCTGGATGATGTCACAATGATGACAACAGTTGATAAGATGCCTGTGGCAGGGGAGCACTAGCATGGAGGATTCAATGTGGAAGGAAGGGACTAGGCACACCACGGGTGACTCCAGAGAAGAAAACTGAGATGATGCAATCCACTCATTGCCCAAGAAATTAACACAAACATGTTCAATGAATGAGAAAAATCAGAAAGTGTCATGTGGGGAAGTATAGACATTGGTGTAACTGTTTTTGGTAGCTCATCTTTTAATTTAAAGAAGTTTATGTATTTGTCCTGGTGGGTGGGGAGGTCCTGGGGCTGGAACTCAAGGCCTGGGCACTGCCCCTCAGCTTTTCACTTAAGGCTAGCACTTTACCAGCTGAACCTCAGCTCTATTTCTGGGTGGTGTGTGTGTGTGTGTGTGTGTGTGTGTGTGTGTGTGTGTGGCTAATTGGAGATAAGAGTATCATGGACTTTCCTGCCAGGGCTGGCTTTGAACCTCCTTAATAGCTAGAATTACAGGTATGAATCACTGTTGCCCCTAGCTAAGAAATTTACCTATCAATTTATTTTTAAACTAATCTCTTTTTTTTTTTTTTGCCAGTCCTGGGGCTTGAACTCAAGGCCTGAGCACTGTCCTTAAGCTCCTTTTGCTCAACACTAGTGCTCTACCACTTGAGCCACAGCATAACTTCCAGCTTTTTCTGTTTATGTGGTGCTAAGGAATCGAATCCAGAACTTCATGCATGCTAGGCAAGCACTCTACCACTAGGCCACATTCCTAGCCCTTTTAAACTGCTCTATACCAACATACAACTTTGTAAATTGACAGGAGGGATAGTATGTGGTGTTTTTATACATGTCTGCACTTGCACGCTGTTTAAAACAGGTTGAATATTTTGCCTCCTCAAATACTTGTTTCTTTATGAGGAAAATGTTCAAAATCATTTCCTGTATTTGGAGTATCTAGTAGGTAATTGCGGCTTATATAGTCACCCTATGTGTGTAACAGAACTTCTTGCTCTTAGCTGACTGTAACTCAGCACGCACTCATCAACCTCCATTCCTGTGCTTTCCTGTGCCTCTGATGTCAACCACTCTCTTCTCATCTCCCATGAGAACAACTCTTAGATTTTACTTATGATGAGACTGTGTGGTGCTTGTCTTTCTGTACCTGACTTACTTTGTTTAATGTAATGGTCTCTAGTTCTACCCATCTTGTCACAGACCACAGGAGTTCATTCTTTTTTATGGCTAAATAATATTGTTTTCTATATGTGCTTTTTGTTTTTTAATTTCTTTATCAACTGACAGGTACCCCAGTCATTTCTATGTCTTGTCTGTTGAGACTGGAGCTATATAGTAAGGGTGGAACTACAGACATCTCTTAGACATAGTGATTTGATTTCCTTGGATCCACACTCAGTTGTGGGATTGCAGGATTATCTGATAGTTCCATCTATTTCTAATTGCCAGAGGAAGTCCCGTGCTACTTTTCAGAATGGTGCTGCTAATTGTACTCCCAGGAGCCAGCAAGGGTCCCCAGGCCCTCCCAGTACTCACTGTCTCTAGTCTTTTTGACAACAGCCATTGTGCAAGCGATGTATTTTCTGTGAGTCATGGGACTTGAACTTGGGGTCTGGGCACTGTCCTCAAGTTCTTTTGCTCAAGGCTAGTAGTGCTCTACTACTTTGAGCCACAGTACTGCTTCCAATTTTCTCATGGTTATTTGGAGATAAGAGTCTCATGGACTTTCCAGCCCTGGTTGGCTTTGAACCATGATCCTCAGATCTCAGCCTCCTGAGTAGCTGGGGTTACAGGCATGAGTATGGGTGCCTGGCAGGTAATTATTTTTAAAAGCATCTGACCCTGCTGTACAAGAACCAACTGTCAAAGTGAAAAATACCAAAGAATGAAAGAAATAAGCTATACAATCCAGGCCCACATGAAGAATAACTGATTCTCTGTCTTACTGGCAAAAACGTGTCTTGGAAAACAGTGGAGCAAGAGAGCAGGCACACTCCCCGCAGGACTCAGAGTCTATGTGCTAAGCTTGCCAAAGATGAGCTGTGGCCAGCTGGAATAGAATTGGCCTTTCTCCCACACATCAAGCATCAGCTAAGTAGCAATCTGGCATTGGTAGCCAGCACTGCCTCCAGATGACTGTCTTAATGGCTGTGTTTGTTCTAGAAGAATTGGGATGTATGCCCAGGTCATCTGGCAAGCAAAATAGGCACTAGTCACCTCAAGCAACGTTCCTACAAGCACTGAGAACCATGGAGGTACCATTTCTCTTAGCCTGGCATTTGGGTCTTTTGCAAGTCAGTAATGCACACTAGAGGATCTTACCAAAGGAAACATTAACATATGAAAGAATGACCAGGAGAGTCAGGTATAACTCAGGCCTGTAATTCTAACTACTCGGGAGGCTGAGATCAGAGGACTGGAGTTCAAAGCCAGCCTGGGCAGGGAAGTCTATGTAACTTTTTTTTTGTTGTTTTGTTTTGTTTTTGTTGTTTTCAAATTTTTATTATCAAACTGATGTACAGAGAGGTTACAGTTTCATACGTTAGGCATTGGATACATTTCTTGTACTGTTTGTTCTATGTAACTTTTATCTTCAACTAGCCATCAAAAAGCCAGAAATGGAGCTGTGGCTCAAGTATTAGATCTCCAGTCTTGAGTGGAAAGGATAGAGTTCTGAGGCCCTGAGTTCAAGCCCCAGTACTGGCCCAAATATGAAGGGAGGGAGGGAGGGAGGGAGGGAGGGAGGGAGGGAGGGAGGGAGGGAGGGAGGGAGGGAGGGAGGGAGGGAGGAAGGAAGGAAGGAAGGAAGGAAGGAAGGAAGGAAAGAAGGAAGGTTTAAATTTATATTATTTTTAAATAGAAAAGAATATGAGTGCATTGTTACTTATCCAAATATTTGGAAAGAATCCAAATATTTTTCAACTATTTCAAACCCTTTTTTACAAATGGTTGCAAAGAAAATGTTACATGCTTTGGTAAGATATTTATGATCTAAAGTTGAATTACAAAGCAAGTCATAAAGCTGTTTACAGAGAACAGCATCAATTACAAAAACCATCATCGGAGGGAGCCTGAGAGAAGACAGAGCAAGCTGGCAACAGTCTGCTCTTGATACTTGAACATAGTTGTTTCACTCTGTCTCATTTGTTGGCACATGTGATTTTTTTTTAATGAAAATGTATTTAGTGTGAAAAATGAACACAGAGGGCTTAAGGATGAGTTCAACTCTCTCAAATGACCCCATTCCTATTTATCATTGTGAAGAATGTTTTAAATCTTTCTTGAGCCTGTTTGTGTAATTGGCTAGCAGAGCCTCCGAATAACCAGTACTTCACATTCTCACTGATATGAAGGGCCACTTACTCTGCCTCTGAGCCTTCCCAGATCCTTAGCCACCATTTCTGCCATCACCTGATTAGACAACACCCATCATTGCGGGTCTCCACCAATTATAAGTGATCCAGGTAACCAGAGCTCCTTTCCCTGACCCGCTCCATAGGAACGGGAGGGCAGCTAGAAGTGGGGTGGGAGCACAAGAAGACCTACTGGAAAACTGCAACTTGAGCATCTCATGTGGCTTTGTCAGTTCTGATAAATGAGATGTAAATGGAATTTGTTGGCTGAGGCTTCTGGAACAACTCAAGAGATGGGAGACCCCAGGCTCCTTTGACTCCTTTCCTTTTCTTCTTGCTTTCTGCCTGGAATGTGGGTTTGAAGGATCTCCAATAGCCATCTTGGTCCATGAGAAACCTGTAATGTCCATGGAGGGATTCAAGGCTGAGGGAGGAGAGGGCCCTGGGTCCTGAGTGGTTCCTGAGCTACCACAGCTGTTGTTGGTGCTCTGCCTCCAGATCTATGCTGACTTCAGGAAAAAGAAGAAAGTATTTTAAACTTCTTTAAATTCCATCTGGTCTCAGTTAATAGCCATGAATTCCCATGCTGAGTGGCGCAGCACAGACTGGAAATGACACCCAACAGAAAGCAAGCTTCATCAGGAAATGGCCGGGTGGGGGGTCGGGGGGGCTGGGCTGAAGTCTCAGTCAGCAGAGCTGGCCCAGAGCCAGGTGAAGGAGGGTAGCTGTTAGCCAGGCACCCACATGGCTCTCACCTTTAATCCTAGCTCCTCCGGAGGCTGAGGTCAGAGGCTTGCGGTTCAAAGCCAGCCTGGGCAGACAAATCCAAGAAACTTGTATCTCCAATTATCCAGAAGAAATCCAAAACCTCAGGGACAGTGCCCAGGCTCTCAGTTCAAGCCCTAGTACTGGAAAAAAAAAAAAAAAGAAAGAAAGAAAGGAAACAAAAAAAGCTGTCCTAACACTCAGCACCATTTCAGGCACATTGAAAAGAATCAGCTCCTTAGATCAGAAACCAGTAGGTAATTGTGAGTTTAAGTAATCTGAAGAGAGACCGATCAGGAGAGACCCCCTATATTCGGGACCACAGGTCTGCCGGGCACCACCTATGCGAGCTGCCCCGCAGCCTGATGGCGGGTCTGTGGCTGTCCACCTCCCACGTGTGTTCTCGCCTGAGGGGGACAAGGCAGGGAGGGAGGCCGGTCAGTGTCCTGTGTGCACAAGAGCCGACACCATCCAGAGTGCAGAGCGGCAGTGGCAGGTGACAACGCCCCTGGCCCCAGCACAGACAGGCTCTGACCTCTGTCACGGCCACTCTCTTCTCCCGTGGCTGTGTCTGGGAAGGGTCCCCCCCCCCCCACTCACAGGAGTGGCCCACCATTCCCTGAGCATCTCAGAATGTGAAGCCAAGAGCTGGACACGACATACTGATCAGCAGGAGCTGTTTCCAAAGACAAAGCCGCACACTGCCGGGTGAGCGCTGTATGGCCGAGGCTTGGACTGCCTCTCACCATGCAGCCCAGTCAAGCCAGCAGTGAGCTCTCACTGGCTGCTCACATGCCAGGTGTCTCGTATCTCTCTTAGAACACTGCTTTAGAACAAAATCCTCATGGGACAGGACGTCAGCCGTAGCTGAGTCCTTCATGAAGGAGGAGGGCCAGCGGGGAAAGGAACCCTGGCACCTTCCTCCTGCCCTAACTTAACAGTCACATGCTCCAGTGTGGTTCACATTACACAGGCAGCTTTCTAAGAATGAGAATTAGGCCAGGCACCAGGGGCATGTCTATGATCCCAGCTACTCAAGGGACTGGCGGTTCAAAGCCAGTCCAGAAGATTCCATCTCCAATCAATCAACAAAAATGGACCTGGATGGGGGGGGGGGGGGAAGGAGGAGGAGGAGGAGGGAAGAAAAGAAGGGAGGGAGGGAGGGAGGGAGGGAGGGAGGGAGGGAGGGAGGGAGGGAGGGAGGGAGGAGAAGCAGAAGAACCAACCCAACTTGGAAGAATTACTTCAGGGAACAATTCTTGTGGAAGGACAGGCACAACCTTCCAGAACAATCTCAGGCTTCCTCCTGTCTACCTTCCCACTGTAGGAGAGACTGACCATCTCCTGGCCTTCTGGGCCCTTTTCAGGTGATAGGTACTTGAAACTCTGTGAAAAGCTAGCCAGCCCTCACCACTGACTTCCCTTTGGGCCTTCCTTTCTCATAAACTCCTCATAGAAACAGCATTGGGATGGGCTGAGAACCGAGGCTGGCCTTGTCCAGGGGTCTGTGGAAGGGACCTTGTCAGAAGTGACCTCCCTAGAGTTCTTCTCCTACATGGGACCATAGGCAAAAACTGGGAGGTGGGGCCCCAGGGCCTAGGCCAGAAGGGACGGTCACCTCACGGGTAGCAGCAAGCAGGGGCATCAGAGCTTCCCACCAGAGAATTGAAAGGAAGGAGGGCAGGGACAGCAGAGTACAGCCCCGTGGCTGGCTACAGTCCTGGTGCAGGCCTTGCCTGCCAGGAAGGAGCTGCGGGTCCACAGAGGAGGCGTGACCCCGCTGAGCTATCACCCCTATCCTCTTCACCAGGCCAACAATGCTGTCCACCGCCAGGGCTGCCAAAGAGTTAAATGAAAGTATGAGAGACACAAACATGCTGTGTGTCGTGTGTGGACTGCATCTCTTAACTAACTCACCGAGAGGAGGAGGCTTAGTGAAAGACCTAACCGGTGAAACTCCTGGTTCCTTCGTTGTCTATGAGTGTGTGCGTGTGTATGTGTGTATCACATCAGGGGACTTCCTCTTATGGAAAGATGGAGTGGCTCATTTTCTGCTAAGCATAGCTAAGTCTGGCCGCTATATATAAAACACAAGATGAGACTAACATGGAGCAAGGGCAGATTGGCTAGAGAGTCTAGCCCTGCAATAATGCCGTGGAGAGTTTGTTGGACTTTTTCATGCCTCTGGTATCCCACACACGGGGTATAAGAGATGACAACCTAGAAGTGCCCAAGGCACAGACAGGAGCAAAGAATCCTCCAGAATGCCATTTTCTGTAAGTGAATGTTCCTTGATCAGGAAATACAAGACGAAACAAAGGTGGTGGCATTTTGTGTGTGTGTGTGTGTGTGTGTGTGTGTGTGTGTGTGTGTGTGTGTGTGTGTTTGTCCTGGGGCTTGAATTCAGGGCTTGTGCTATCTCTGAGCTTTTTTGCTCGAGGCTAGAACTCTACCACTTAAGTTACAGCTCCACTTTTGGCTTTATGTGGTTCATTGGAGATGAGAGCATCCTGGACTTTCCTGCCCTGGCTGGCTTTCAACTACAATCCTTTGAGCTCAGCCTCTTAAGTGGCTAAAATTACAGGCATGAGCCACTGGTGCCCAGTTAAGAATGAAGGTTTTTAAGCCAGTTAAAATATCTGTATGCTCAATGAACATACTTGGAAGAAATTAATTAAAATTAAAAGGCACAAGTGAAAGTACAAGCTAAAAAGAAGACCCAAATTTAACTTTTACTTGTTAGGTTTTGTTTCTCAGTACAAAGGGTTGACCTGAACTTCACCAGTCCCGGTTGTGTTGGTTACTTTCAAGAGGGTCTTACCTGACACCTCAGTATCACCTTGAACTGTGAGCCTCCTGACTACAGGGGCACCACCATCCCCAGCCACTGTGCTTCCCCCGTGGCCTGGGGCCACAGGCTTGTGTCACCATACTCAATAGCTGAGATGGAGTCTCACAAACTCCTATGCCCAGGCTGATCTCCAACTATAATCCCTACATCTCTACCTCCCAGATAGGACTAAAAGCTTAAACCACAATGACCAGCTTCAAATATAAATTTGAAAACTGAGAAACACAAAGACAAATTCCAAATACCATGAATGAGTTCTGGAAGAAAATGGAGAGAGAATGAGTGGACATCAGTCACCCAGCTGGACAACAGTGAAAGTAGCCTCCGAATCCCCTAAGGCATGGTGAAGGATGCCGGCTCCTGTAACCCAGAGAAGGATAATGGGCTCCCGAGTCCACATGCTGTGTCTCAAGGCCAGGACCTGCCTCTGTTCTGCAGAGGCACTGAGGTGCCTGGACCGTGTCCAGGCCAAAATCCCTGCAGTCCGAATCTCCAATGCCAGAGACTTGAGAGCTGCTGCCCTCCCCCGCCAGCTCTCTCTTTACCAAGAGCAAATCTTCAGTGATCTAACAAGGCACAACACCTTCCATGTCTAGGAAGATAAAGAAGTAGACAGAGAAATGAAGGGGGAAAGAGGCTGAGACACGATCTGCACGGAGGAGACGTCCCTACTCATTTATCACATTTCAGGCCCTTCCTGCTGCTGCCCATCACTTCCAGAAACCCAGGACCCTTGTTGCAGGAAGAACAGAAAAACAAGTTCATTAAAAATAAACCAAACTGGTCTCCATGCTTAACCCCAAACAAGTTGACGTTGCTTGGTGGATGTTGTTGTGACTATTAAGGAAATGTGAAATCTCCTTACATTTTTATAATCAGATTTCCTACTGCTAATCTATAACCAGTTTCAGCAGGGCTTTCATTTCCTCCTAATAGGACATTTAACAAGTTTACCAGGTTATGGAGGGTTCAAATCCATTCAATCAGCAGTTCCTGAATCAAAGCCCACTCTCTCCAGACTAGCACATGCTAATGGGATTTCTTCATCTTTCCAAACCAGATCAGCTCTATGTGGACCAGTTGGCTCTGGCCTCAGCATCTGCACACAATGCCCTCCTCCCTCCCCTGCACCCCCCCCCCCCCCCCGGCTTAGTGCCGCAGATGTGCCTGGCTGCATGTTAAATTGTCCAAGGGAGATAAGTCCCCTTTGGAAATGGTGTTGGCTTTATGGTATGGCCACACTGTTCTCCAGACTAAAACAACAACCAGAAGTTCTGGTGCCAGTCAGTCTGGTTGGGAAAATAAATCAGCCTCCCCCTGCCCCTCCTTCCCAGCTCCTGGAGGATATTGTCTCTGACCTTGCCATGACATATGCAGAAGTGTGTTCATGTACATCACTTTCCCATCCATGCAGTGTATATTGTACCTTCCTCATCTCATCCCACCCCAGCCAGCCTGGGAAGCAGATAGATGACAGTCCTGTTTAATGAGGTGAGGTGAATGAGGTGAGTAGCTGAGGTGCAGGGGCAGGTGAGTAAAGGCGCAGAGCACTCTCGGGTTTTGTCTGGCATTGAACTCTCTCATCTTACATGTTGGGCAATAGTATCTCTGTTTTAGTTCTTTTAAAAAATGAAGGAAGGAAGGAAAAGAGAAAAGAAAGAGGAAGGAAGGAAGGAAGGAAGGGAGGGAGGAAGGAAGGAAGGAAGGAAGGAAGGAAGGAAGGAAGGAAGGAAGGAAGGAAGGAAGGAAGGAAGGAAGGAAGGAAAGAAGCAAGCAAGCCTGGGCACCCATGGCTCACGCCTGTAATCCTGTCTTCTCAGGAAGCTGAGATCTGAGGATCTTGGTTCAAAGCCTGGGCTGCCTTTGAAGCACAAGGATCTTATCTCCAATTAAGAGTCTCTTAATTCTTATCACCAAAAAGCCAGAAATGGAGGTATGGCTCAAGTGGTTGTGTAGAAAAAGTCAATATAGCAAAATGCCTTGAGTTCAAGTTCTGGTATAGGCACCAAAAAAAAGTATTCTTAGTTATTGCATCTCATAATGCTGACTGTTAGCTTAATATCCATGTAAAGAATCTTCTACAAGGGGCAAGGGTGGCTAAAACAATGCCTTTGAAATGCACATTTCTGCGTTTGGCTTTGTCCAATTTGAAATGCTTTTAGAGGAGACATGCTTTTCCATATGCTGCTCCACAAATCCAATTGTGTGTGTGTGCATGTATGTGCATGAGTGTGTATGTGCACTCCCAGCAGAACATGCATTCACGATGCAAGAGAACGCATGTCTGGCAATGTTCCAGCACAGTATTTACTCCATCTACCGCTTTCTTCAGTAGACACATCATCTTGGAGGGGCAGAGTTCATATCCGGGTGAAGATGGCTGTACAGGGTGGAGGGCCTGGCACATGAAGATCTAATACCATAAGCTGCATGACACCGATGGCATGCATGCATGTCCCATTGTGAAGCTCACAGGACTTGGGCTCCTTGAAATGCAGCCACAGTACCTGGCACCTCAGGCTTTCCATCTGACCTGCTCTACAGACTTTGTGTGCTGACTGCTGAACCTCCTTCTGGTGGCTCTAGCTGCCCTGGTGACCGAGTGTCAGCCCTGCAGGCCTCCCCACAGCACGGCTCCAGCAGCCCAGTGAGCTGGCCAATCCTGGTAGGCTCTTCCTCTCCTCTCTGCTCTGATGTGAGCTTTGGGGTCCATCAGCCACACAGTGGAATCAGTCACTCCAGTCGAAGCAGCGATCACACTGCTGTCTGGTGCAGCATCTGACCCATCACCAAGGGGCCCTCGCCCATGTTGGCCCTGTAGCTAGGCACTGCCACTCAGCCGCACTTGTGCGAATCCCTGAACAGGGCCTGGTGCCCGCATTCCACGGCTTCTGTGAGCAAATGTCACTCCCTGTCACCAGATCAAAGTAAAGAAGAGAAAGATCGTGTCTAGGTTTGTGGGTTTTATCCATAAGCAGAGATTTGCTTGGGTGAAAGTCTCAGGATACATAAAATCTAAGCCACATTAAAAGAATCCTGCCAGCTTCATCCCCAGAGGCCTTGCATGGCGTTCTTCATGGGGACGCGGTGGGGGTTCACCTCCAGAGGCCTTGCATGGCGTTCTTCATGGGGAAATGGGCCGCCCCGGCAGCGGGGGGGACGTGCAGTCTTTTAGACAGATCGGCGTTGCTAGCTTTCCACTCTGGGCTTTGCCAGCAGCTTGGACACAGCAGTGGAGGCCGCATGGTGAGGATGACTCCCCGAGCAGCATCGTATAATGCACGTCCTGTAGCATCTGACTCTTCCTGTGTCCTCCTCCTCACGCTTGGTCAACGGAAGGCACCAGCAAACCAGGAGGACCGCACCACACGGGGATGCCTGAGCCTTCTTTTCTTTTTATTTCATTTCATTTTGCCAGTCCTGGGGCTTGAACCCAGGGCCTGAGCACTGTCCCTGAGCTTCTTTTGCTCAAGGCCAGCACTCTACCACTTGAGCCACTGTACCACTTTCAGCTTTTTTCTGTTAATGTGGTACTGAGGAATCGAACCCAGGGTTTCATGCATGCTAGGCAAGCACTCTACCACTTAGCCACATTCTCAGCCCCAACCTAAAGCCTTCAAGGATTTCTTTTTCTTTTTAGGTCCAAAATAGAGACTTGAACTCAGTACCTGAGCTTTGGCTCATTGGCTCTCTACCAACTGAGCCATGCCTCTGACTCCAGGTAGACCTATAGACTATCATTTTCTAGAATCCTGGGAACTTCTACACAGCTTTCACACAGACTAAGCCATCTCCTTGCCCAGACGGTGACACTTACACTCGATTACTTTTCACCCGGGTGATAGGCACCAGATACTGTTAGTGAAGTGACTTGTGTTTAGGAAAACCTGATGCTGCCAGAGGCATAACATGCCCAGAGACCGAAGGAAGAGGCAGACAGATGCAGGGCTGCACAGGGCACATTTTGCTAGGGCTTTCAGATAGAAGCAGGCTCTCTGCACACCATGGCAGGAGGGCAGAGTTAACATGCTGGGCCACACAGTGAACCACAGAGCTGTCCTTGGCCTTCTTCAAAGACTCTTAACATGTCTACTGTCCACTGAGACACCACTAAGGCATCAGTGGCCGGCACAATCTGCTCAGTGGACTTGTTTTGTCCTATAAAATTTGGGATGTGTGCCCGAGTCACCAGACAAGCACAATCAAGATGCCTGTATTCACATCAAGCTAGATTCCTGCAGTCTCAACTCAGGACCGTCCTTCTGTCCCTGGGACTTCAGGTGACAGCAGAAATAGAAGTCTGATCTTTGGGAGGCATCCCACCAGCTGTTGAGTTCAGCATCCCCAGTCCTTCCCAGGTGAGACCCCCATGTGTTCTCGCTCATGGGCTCTGTGGGATCAGCAGGGGTCAGCTTATGCTCAGGCCAGGCCAGGGGTGGCTCCTCACCACACACTCACTGCTTTCCCAGCTCTTCACCTGCCATGCTGCCCATATTGGGACCCCTCTTCCGTGTCCCTCCTCTCCTACCTGTGGGGCTCCTGCCATTCTTCTTTTTCTGGCAGAACTGGAATTTGAACTCAGAGCTGCTCACCTGCTAGGCAAGCACTCTATCACTTGAGCCACTTCCCCAGCTATCTTTTTTTGTTTTAGGTTTGTTTTGCCAGTCCTGAGGATTGAACTCAGGGCCTGGGCGCTGTCCCTGAGCTGCTTTTGCTCAAGGCTAGCTCTCTACCACTGTAGTCCCAGCAGTACTTTCTGACTTTTTCTGAATAGTTTATCAGGGACATTCCTGCCTGGGCTGGCTTTGAACTATGATCTTCAGATCTCAGTCTCCTGAGTAGTTAGGACTACAGGTGTGAGCCACTAGCGCCTGGATTGTTTTACTCATTTTTTTTTAGATAGGACTTCACGTTTTTAGCTTGAGACCAACCTCAGACCACTATCCTCTTACCTATGGCCTCTTGAGTAGCTGGAACAGCAGGAGTGCATCATCATGCCCAGCTTGTTTGGGGGGACAGGGTCTCAATTACTTTTTCCCCAGGCTGGCCTGATCTCTGACTCTCATGTATTTGGGGTGACAAATGTAAGGCTGGAGAGGTTTCAGGGTGTAAGGACTTTGTGAGACCACCTCTCACCAGAGTCACCACAGCTAGGATAGCCTTGTCTGAGTGGATATCAGAGTTCAAGTTCCATGGCAGTCTCCCCTGGCCTCTCCAGGTGCATTCCTGCCCCCATAGAAAGTACAGATGCCCTGTAGGCAGAGAAACCCTCTCCCACGGTGATGGTTCTTCCTCCTGAGTGGGCCTGCCATGGTTAGGTCTTTTCTGAATAGAAGTGATATGTAATGGGGAAGGAGAGAGCTGGGAGAGCCCCAACCCAGCCCTCTGGAGAGCCATGCTGAAAAATCCAAGTGTGGCAGGTCTGTGGGGGAAACACCAGGCAGAGAGATACAACAGTGTCATTCTGGTTCTTCAAGAGAACCCCATCCATGTGTGAACAGTGAGTTGGGACGGATTGAGGCTTCCCATGACCCTGTGCTAGCTCTAATCACTACTTCCTTCATTCATTCCGCATGTCAGTCAACATTGAGTACATCCTCAGTCTTGGCATCAAACAGAATGTAGAGCCAAAATACTCCAGTCAAAGATACTCAGTCCTCACACTTCCTCTGGGTGAGCAGAATGGGCTCTAAATTTGAATTAGTAAAAGATCCAGAGCAGCTAGGTGCCCATGGCTCAACCTGTAATCTGAGCTACTCAGGAGGCTGAGATCTGAGGATAGTGGTTCAAAACCAGCCCAAGCAGGAAAGTCCTCTTATCTACAATAAATTGCAAACAAAACAAAACAAAACCTGGACATAAAGCTGTGGCTGAAGCACTAGCCTTGAGCAAAAGAAGCTCAGGATTAGTGCCCAGGACCTAAGTTCAAGCCCCAAGAACAGCACACACACACACACACACACACACACACACACACACACACACGACCCCAGAGCATTGAGTAGCCCATAGATACAGCAGGAAACAGACCAGGGGATCTCAGCTGGAGGTGACTCTGGCAATTCTGGAGTGATTTTGGAAGCCACTTTGGATGGTGCTACTGCCTTCTAATGGGAAGATGCCAAGGATGCTGCTATACATTGTATGATATCCAAGACAGCCCTGCGAGAGGAGTAGCCAGCTCTGAAGGTCAATGGCACCCTGGTAAAGAGGTGACCCAGGACTTCCCTAGTCCCAGCTCCCACAAGGAGGTGTGAGTGGCTTAGTGGTAGAGTGCTTGCCTAGCATGCATGAAGCCCTGGATTTGATTCCTCAGTACCACATACACACAAAAGGCTGGACATGGCGCTGTGGATCAAGTGGTAGAGTGCTAGCCTTGAGCACCGAGAGGCTCAGAGACAGAGACCAGTCCTGGAGTTCAAGCCCCAGGACTGGCAAAAACAAAAAAAAAGGTGTGAGAAATCTGTAGCCTAGAGACCCTGGCAGTGAGGTGAGGCTGCTGTAAAGAATGGGCTGGGAGAGGATGTGGAAGATGGCTCTCCATATTCCCGCAGGATGACCAAACCCAAGACAGAAGCAGCTGCAAGGCTGGATCCTCACTCAGGACAGCTGCCTTGCATTCTCCAGGCCACAAAAAAGATACTAGTAACATAAATTAAGAGTCAGTTTAGCCAGTCACTGGAGGCTCATGACTATAATCCTAGCTACTCAGGAGGCTGAGATCTAACGATCGAGGTTCAAAGCCAGCCATGGTAGGAAAGTCCGTGAGACTCATCTCCAATTAACTTCTCAGAAAAACGCAGAAGTGGGGCTGGGGATATGGCCTAGTGGCAAGAGTGCTTGCCTTGTATACATGAGGCCCTGGGTTCAATTCCCCAGCACCACATATACAGAAAATGGCCAGAAGTGGCGCTGTGGCTCAAGTGGCAGAGTGCTAGCCTTGAGCAAAAAGAAGCCAGGGACAGTGCTCAGGCCCTGAGTCCAAGCCCCAGGACTGGCCAAAAAAAAAGAAAAAAAAAAAAAACAAAAAAAAAAACGCAGAAGTGACGGTGTAGATCTGGATCAAGTGGTAGAGTACTATCTTTAGCAAAAGAAGGTCAAGGACAGCACCCAGTTCACCTGAGTTCAAGTCCCAACACCAACTAGAACAATAACAAAAATGCATTGTAAGATACACCATAGAAGACACACCTCAGATTGTTTAAGAAATAACAGGGGATGTGGGTATGTTTCAAGATTTACTTGTGTGCTATAAATCGTATTTCAAAGTCTTTTAATGGTCACCTTATGTAAATATTCTTACCTTATTCAAACTAGCCAATCATGAGCACATTGTGAACCTGAGCTTAACCAATATGAGCAGTGGGTGGGGGCTGCTGCATTACGGATAAGTAGGGAGACAGCCTGCCTGCTCTGCAAGCTTGCTTGCCAAATTTCTGGCTAATGGTACACCTTCTGCAGGAGAAAATTTTGCCTTGCTGAGACAAAAAAAAAAAAAAGTTGCATTGTGTTCATAAACTGATTTGTTGAATGGTAACTCCTTTGTACAACTATATAAAAATAAGTTATATATATAATTATATAATTTACATATATTATACATATTTGTATATTATATCATTTATATGTAGGGGGGTCAGTCATGGAGCTTGAACTCAGGGCCTGGGCATTGTGCTAGTGCTCTAGCACTTTGAGCCACAGCTTCACTTCTGATTTTCTGGTAGTTAATTGGAGATACGAGTCTCTTGGACTTTCTTGACTAAGCTAGCTTCAAACTTTGATCCTCAGATCCCAGCCTCTTGAGTATCTAGGATTAAGGGCACAAGCCACCAGCACCCAGTGATTAAAATATAATTTAAAAATTAAAATAAGAGGGCTGGGGATATAGCCTAATGGCAAGAGTGCCTGCCTCGGATACACGAGGCCCTAGGTTCGATTCCCCAGCACCACATATACAGAAAACGGCCAGAAGCGGCGCTGTGGCTCAAGTGGCGGAGTGCTAGCCTTGAGCGGGAAGAAGCCAGGGACAGTGCTCAGGCCCTGAGTCCAAGGCCCAGGACTGGCCAAAAAAAAAAAAAAAAAATTAAAATAAGATAATCCAGGTGCTGGTGGCTCATGCCTATAATCCTATCTACTCAGGAAGCTGAGATCTGAGGACTGAGGTTCAAAGCCAGCCTGCACAGGAAAATCCTTAAGACTCTTATCTCCATTCAGAAAACTATAAGTGGTACTGTGGCTCCAAGTGGTAGAGCACTAGCCTTGAGCAAAAAGAGCTCAGGAACAGTGCTCAGGTTCTGAGTTCAAGCCCCGTAACTGACAAAAATAAATGAATAAATAAACATTGGGGAGGGAGATGTTTATTAGCATAGCAGAGTGTAGCCTAGTCTGACTAATACACCAAGCTGATGAAGATTTGTGCTAACACGCCAGTCAAATGCCAGCCTCAGCTTCCTCAGCTACCAGAAATACTGGGGGGTAAGTGAGCGACGAATGGGGATGGCTCAGCCTGGGAGGATGAGTGCCAGGGACTGTGATGCCAAGGCCCAGGCTCTGGGCTGCTGGTGCCCAGCCCCACCATCAGCAGGGAGGAAAGAGTGGATACTAATATTGTGAGATGGGGACCAGGCGATGGGCAGCCAGGCCCAGGACCACAGGAAGTGAGCGGTCCACAGCCCTGCACCCTCCCTGAGCTCCTCGTGAATGCGAAGGACGGGGCTGCTCAGTCATTCCCTTCATCTTCCTGCAATGCAGCATGGAATGAAGACTTGAGTTTCAGACACTGTGGACTTGTATTTAATTATATGATTTATCACCACCAGGAACAGCAAGCCGTCCCTGGACACGGCATTCTTCATTCCCCAGTGCGCCTGCGTGTCTGCAGAGCCTCCTGCTGCATCCTGAGCAATTCTTTTCATTATTGTCATTGTTATTATTTATAGCAGCCTGGTTGTGAGGGAGCAGAGTAATCTCCACGGAGTTCACAGCAAGTTCAAGGGCTGGCCGGAGGTCTTGAAGGCAGCTGTGGAGATCAGAGAATAGCCTGGCATGAGAGGAGAGATGGCAGCCTGAGGATCCCGAGCTCCAATGGCTGGGCTCAAGGAGTTCACTGACAAAAAGTGGGACTGATGGAATTTCTGTATCCTTTTTTTTTTAAAGGTGTGGTAAAATACACATCCACATAAAACACAGTGAAGTTCTGTGATATTTCAAAATAGTACAACCAATCTCTAGAATGTTTTCAGGTTGTAACACTGACACTTCATGGCTGGGGCATGGTTTACATAGCTGAACACTTGCCTAGACGGTGGGTTCAATGCTGGATACCAATAAAAAACCAACCATCATCAGAGGCAAGGGAGAAAGAGAGGGAGAGAGGGGAGGAAAGAGGGAAGTGAGGTGGGAGGAAAAGGGAGAGTTAAGAAAGAAGCAGAGAGAGGAGAGGTGAAAGGAGACAAAGGAAAGAGAGGAGGTAATGAGGGAGGGAGGAAGGGAGGGAGGGAGGGGAGGGAGGAACGGAGACAGAGAGAATATTAGGCCATCCTTCATCAGGGAGGTCTGACTTTAACCCAAGACGAGAAATTGCATCTCCTCTGATGACATTGGGTTTTAGTTCACAAAGCCAGAAGGAAAGAAATCAGAAAGAGAAGGTATAGAAATAGCCATATCCAGGACCAGAGCTGTCCCCCACCCCCCTGGTCAATCTGTATTCCTAGGATGGTTGTGGTCAGGCAGTCAGAAGTCTGGGAGAAGCTTCATCACTGTGAAGGCTAGTTCCTGAGGATTCATTCGCTATTTCTAGATCTCCACAATTTTAGTACCATTCCTATTTTATGGCTGGGAGAACTGAGAACCCCAAGAAACATCACTGATATCACCAAATGTACCCAACCAGGACAGAGAATCACCTCATCCTGCTCACCCCATGTTTTTTCAACTTCAGGAGTTTCCATAGTTACCCCTTATTTGAAAGAATTGCTTTCTTTTTCAATTGAGCTTTTGAACTGTGTTCCTTACCTTCATCTTGATGTATCTGAATAGGACAAAGTTTACATATTCTTGCCAATATCATTATGTCTATGGAGTGGGGAGAAAAAATCTTGGTTTTTTTCCTACTCCAACTGGTCTGTGTAGAGAAGGTGAGAAATTACACTCAGAGCTCAAAGGCCTCAGCTGCTCAGTGCACAGCATTAGCCCAACATCAGCCCAGTAAGACAATGACAAAGGGTAGGGATTTGGGGACATACCAACTGTGTGTGTGTACTGAGACTCAAACTCAGGGCTTAGGTGCTGTCCTTTAACTTTTTTGCTCAAGGCTGGTGCTCTATCACTTGAGCCACATCTCCATTTCCAATCTTTTGCTGGTTAAATGGAAGTAAGAATCTCTTGGATCTGTCTTCCAGGCTGAATTATGCTGCCAAATTATGCTTTCAACTAGCACCCAATATTGTCCCAGAAATATCAGCTGGTTCTGAGTGCCAGTGGCTCATGCCTGTAATCCTAGCTACTTAGGAGGCTGATAACTGAAGATCACAGCTCAAAGCCGATTGATTGGGCAGAAAACCTCATGAGAAGCTTATCTCCAATTAACTAGCAACAGGCTGAAAGTAAAGTCATGACCCAAGTGGTAGAGCCACCAGCCTTGGGTGAAAAAGCTAAGCAAGAACATGAGGCCCCTGTGGAATATGTATCTCCCAGTGGAATACACACTCACACACACACACACACACACACACACACATTCTGCTACTTCTATTTTACATGAAATTGAAAGACAAGTACAGAAACTGAGGCTCCAAAATACTACTTTAATTCTTTCAGAGTATGTGTCTACTTACAATACTTTAAAAGGATTCAGTGGAGTTTTGATGACCAAATTCAGACAATTTGAAGTCTGGTTTGTTGCCAAGTAAATATTTGGAAATAAAATGCTTTTACAATGCAAACCATTATCCACAAGAAAACATCATTTTTGAGAAGTATTATATTCACAATGGCAAGAAAAGTAAAAGATAGCTGTGATCAAACTTAAGATTTACAGAAGGATATAAAGTGAGTAGCTTGATGAATAGATAGTGATATCATAATCCAGGATTGCAAAAAGTCAATACCTTAGAATAAGCCAGATGGTAAATATTGTTCTGCTTTTGGGCCTTATGATCTGTGTCTCAGCTTCTTGGTCCTTCCTGTGCTGCAAGAAAGCCGGCTGCAACAGCAAGCACATGGGGTAACTGTGTTCCAATGAAACTTCAATTATTCAAACTAGCAGAGAGCATTGGTCTGGGGATCGTACTTAGCCAATCTTGGCAACAAACAATTATCTTGCTGCTCTAATTCAAAACACCACAATGAACATCAACCTGCTTTTAGTTTCCTCTTTCGAAAAGTTTCCTGAAGATCCATTATTGAAATTTGAATGACTGGGCCAAAGAGTATAAAATACATTTAGAGAATAAGACACAGCCATGTTATCTCCAAAACTGCCAGTTACCTCTCATTGAGGGGGCAAAGAAGGTACAGAAAGGGAAGGAGGCCGGAGGGAAGATGGTGCCGCCACAGTAAGGAGGTACCCCAACTCGCTCCAATTGAATAGCGAGCTGGGAACTCCAGCACCCAACACCCCATCAAGAATCCAGCAAACCCAACAACCAGAAGCAACAGAGAAACACAGGGGGAAAAAAAAAAAAAAAAGAGCCTGTAACCTACATGGAGCTGGAAAATCTCCCGGGTACCCTCCCCCCACACGCCGACCCTGGCCCGAACAGAGCCAGGCTGGAAAAGGGGACCCAGCGCCGGCAAGCGGGGCCACAGACCTTCAGCCGCCAGAGAAGCAACAGCCGAAAAGTCACGCCAGGAGTTCTACGGAGCGCAGACCGACTGAGACACAAGTGGCCGGGCAGCGGCATGAGGCTGGGCAGTGGCGCGAAACCGAGCGGCCAGGAACCGGGCAGCGCAGACGGGGAGTGCTGGGACCACCACCACCAAACGACCACCAAACGGGCCACACCCCGGCACCCAGCCCTGAAAAGCCCACAGCAACGCGGGACACACACACAATCCAGGACCAGTAAGTTTTCCATTGCCCCCCCCCCCAAAAAAAAACCGGGAGACCAGCCCTAGCAGAGACCCAAAACCTACAAAGAAGCTAGAGCTCCCTCCCTACCCCCAGGGAACAAAGGAGCCATGCCAAGCATCCCCCCCCAAGCCCCCAGCAAAGGAGCCAGAACCTGGCCGCACTGGCCCCGAGCCCTCCCCAGCAGGGGCCCGGGGTCTGGTAGGCATTGGAAGCCCCACCTGAGGTGCCTGGTCCTCGCGGTCTTTTTGAACAACAACCACAGACTCACAGGTGTACAATACCAGCCCAGCAGGACATCTGGGTCCGATCACACGCCCCCCTCACAGCGGAGGCGCAGAGTCTGTGGGCACCAACCCGCACCCGGACACTTAATCCTACCGGGGCCCACCCATACCACCCCCCACAGCAAACTCGCGAGAGGGCACAAGCACTCTCCAACAACGCGGGTCAACACGCCCCCAAAGGAAGCACTAGAGTGCACACACACGTGCCCCCTGGAGGGCCAGCGTGGGCCAGCGTGCTAGTCCTCCAGCAGAAGGATCGTCTGCCCAACCCCCTGCGGGAGCACACAAGCAGACAAACTGCAACACCCACCACACAGGTGGGCAGGGCCCTTCAATGGCAGCGCCTGCTCTGGAAGGCATGCGCCACACAGGCAGGCAGGGCCCCCCAACGGCAGCACCCGCGATAGGCGCACTCCTCACAGGGGGGCAAGCCGCCTCTCAGCGGCAATTCTTAATCTGAGAGGTGAGCTCCTCTGACCAAGGTACCCAGTGGAAAAAAGAACCGAAGAAGAGAAAAGCCTCCACGCCACGCTGAATCAGGGACCAACAAACCCCCACCAGGGACATGCTAGGGTCAGCACAACACAGCAGCAGGACACTATCCCGCAGAGAAAGACACAGAACCTACCCACCCCCAAGTGCAGTGAGGGTGACCACCTCGGCAACAACCAAGACGGGCACGCTCACCCACTAGGCAGTAAGGTTCAATAGCCAAACTCAAACCCAGAGACAGGACACAAACAAGTCTACCACTGACAGGCCAGTGGGAACCAGCACAAAGCCAAACCAGGGAAGCCACCCTCAGATCTCCAGATGCGCAAATGACAAAGAAATACAACAAATTTCATCAAAGGGCAAGCCAACTCGCCAGCTCCAAAAACCAGCACGACTGAAGAGGAGATGGAGAATAAAAAAACAACTGAGGCCATGCTAACAGAAATGATGGAAAGCCTCAGAAACGAAATCAGAAAGCAATTCCAGGAGTTCAAAGTGGAAGTCTCGAAGGACATCCAGGAAGCCAAGAAAGAAATGGAAGCAAAAATGGATACAGCGCAAACCTCCGTCTAAGAAGACCTTAACATCCTGAGTAGTGAAATGCATGAAAAAATAGGTTTAAAATACAACTCTTTAAAGGAAGAAATTTCCATGATCAGAATTTCCATAAATAGCTCTCTGACATCCATAAACTCCACACTTGAATCCACAGCACAAAGAATTGACCATATGGAAGCCAGAATTTCTCTCTTGGATGATGATGTAAATGATAAGAACCAGAAAATTACCACACTCCAAGAAATGGTAAAGCTCCAGGGCAGACTAATCCAGGAGCTAGTGGACAAAGACAAGAGATATAATCTGTGCATAATTGGAATAGAAGAAGGAGCCAAATACCAGAGCAGAGGGCTTCAAAATATTCTCAATAAAGTGATTGCAGAAAACTTCCCCAATCTCACAAGGGACCCCATCCAGGTAACCGAAGCCTATAGGACACTTGGCAGACCAGATCCTAGAAAAGCCACGCCAAGGCACATAATATTCAAGACTTCAGATTTCAAGAATAAAGAGCAAATTTTGAATGCAGCCAAAGCGAAGAAAGAAATTTATTACAATGGGAAGAAGATCCGAATAACAGCAGACCTCACCACACAAACCTACCACGTGCGAAGAGAATGGAAGAACACCATCCAGGTCCTACAAGCCAACAATTGCCAACCTACAATAAAATATCCAGCGAAGCTGGAGTTCATATTCGAGGGGAAAACCAGATCTTTCCACAGCAAAGAGGATCTAAAGGAGTATGTGAATAAAAAAACAGCCCTACAGTGAATTCTAAGAGGGGACTCCCACCCAACAGAAACCGTACAGGACACACAGACAGAAACGGAAAGAAACTACAACAGCCAGAGCCCAAAAGAAAGAGCAGCTCACTAAAGACAAGAAGAAAAAAAAAAAAGAGGAAAAACAGCCCAACAAGAAAATGGAAGGAGAAAAAAACACTCTTATCCTTGATCTCTTTGAATATAAACGGTATAAACTCTCCAATAAAGAGGAGCAGACTGGCAGAATGGATCCGCAAACAAAAAGTTGCCATCTGTTGTCTACAAGAGACCCACCTTACAGAAAGGGGTAAAAACAGGCTCCAAATGAAAGGATGGAGCAAGATCTTCCAAGCAAATGCACCTACCAAAATGGCAGGAGTAGCCATCCTGATCTCAGACAAGCTGGACTTCTCATTAAAATCAACTAAAAAAGACAAAGAAGGTCACTACATTTTAATACAAGGGAAAATCCAGAATCAAGATATCACGGTGATAAATGTATACTCACCGAACAAAAGAGGCCCTACATATGTCAAGCAAATTCTCACAGAACTACAGAACAAGATAGACCCAAACACATCATAGTGGGTGACTTTAATACCCCACTCTCTCTAAGAGACAGGTCCAACACCCAGAGGATTAGCAGGGGAGCTGAGGACCTAAGTAACACCATATCCCAAATGGATCTGACAGATCTATAAAGAATCTTCCACCCTACAGAGACCCAATACACCTTTTTCTCAGCAGCCCATGAATCATACTCCAAAATAGACCATGTCATAGCCCACACAAAGAACCTCAGCAAATACAAAAGTATTGACGTCATCCCATGTATTATATCTGACCATAGTGGATTAAAGGTAACCCTCAATAACAACGGTTACCACAGAAGCTATACACATTCTTGGAGGCTAAACCCCACACTGTTATCCAACACTTGGGCCACAGACCAAATTAAAGATGAAATTAACGAATTCATCAGCCACAATGACAATGAAAATACATCACAAAGAAACCTATGGGACACAGCTAAGGCAGTACTGAGGGGCAAGATCATCGCCCTCAGCACTCACATTAAAAGAATGGAAACAGAGCAGGTGAATAACCTCACAATGAAACTGAAACAACTGGAGAAACAAGAAATGATCGAATCTAAAATGACTAGGAGGAGAGAGATCACAAAGATTAAAGAAGAGATAAATCTGATTGAAAATAGAAAGACCATTCAACAAATAAATAAGACTAAAAGCTGGTTCTTTGAGAAAATAAACAAAATTGACAGACCCCTTGCAAGACTTACAAAAAAAAAAGAAGAGAAGAGACTCATATACGTAAAATCAAGGACTAAACCGGAAAAATAACAACAAGTACACACGATATTCAAACAATCATAAGGAACTATTTTCAAAACCTCTTCTCACTAAAAAACAATAATTTTACAGAAATGGATCAATTCTTAGAGAAGTATAAACTGCCCAAACTGAATCAAGAAGAAATAAAACAACTAAATAAACCAATAACTTACAGCAAGATACAGGGGGTAATCAAGAACCTCCCAACAAAGAAAAGCCCAGACCCAGATGGATTCACCAATGAATTCTATAAAACCTTTAGTGAGGAGCTAATACCAATACTCCTCAAACTCTTCTGCGAAATAGAAACAGAGGGAGAAATCCCAAACTCATTCTATGAAGCTAATATCATACTCATTCCCAAACCAGGCAAAGACCCAACAAAAAAAGAGATCTACAGACCAATATCACTAATGAACACAGACGCAAAGCTCCTCAATAAAATATTAGCTAACAGGATCCAGAAACTGATCAAAAAAATTATACATCACGACCAAGTAGGCTTCTTCCCACAGTCACAAGGATGGTTCAACATCCATAAATCAATCAATGTAATTCACCACATAAACAGAACTAAAATCAAGAATCACATTGTTATCTCAGTCGATGCCCAAAAACCCTTTGACAAATACAACATCCATACTTATTAAAAGCTCTGGAGAGAACAGGAATAGATGGAACATTCCTCAAAACAATAAAAGCCATATACAACAGACCAACTGCCAACATCATATTAAATGGAGAGAAACTTAAACCATTCCCCCTAAACTCAGGAACAAGACAAGGATGCCCACTCTCCCCACTTCTTTTCAACATAGTGCTGGAATCCCTCGCCATAGCAATAAGGCAAGAGGAGGACATCAAAGGGATCCACATCGGCAAGGAAGAAATAAAGCTATCCCTATTCGCAGACGACATGATCTTATATCTGAAGGACCCTGAAAACTCAGTCCCCAAACTCCTACACCTAATAAACCATTTTGGCAAAGTAGCAGGATACAAAATCAATCCACAAAAGTCAGCAGCTTTTCTGTACAACAGCAATGTACAAGCAGAAAAGGAAATTATGGAAACAATTCCATTTACAGTAGCCAAAAAAAAAAAAAGTACCCAGGGATCAACCTAACCAAGGACATGACGGACCTATTTAATGAGAAGTATAAAAATCTAATAAGGGAAATCAAAGAAGACACAAGGAGATGGAAAGACCTCCCGTGCTCATGGGTAGGCAGAATCAATATAGTGAAAATGGTCATATTGCCCAAATTGTTATACAAGTTCAATGCAATCCCTATCAAAATCCCAGTTACATTCTTCACTGAAATAGAGAAAGCAATCCATAAATTCATATGGAACAGCAAAAGACCTAGAATAGCCAGAGCAATTCTAGGCAAAAAAAAAGCAGTGCAGGAGGTATCACAATACCAGACTTCAAGCTCTACTATAGAGCCATCATAACAAAAACAGCCTGGTATTGGTATAAAAACAGACTGGAAGACCAATGGATTCGAATTGAAGATCCAGAAATAAAACCGCATTCTTACAGTCAGCTGATATTCGACAAAGGAGCTAAAGACATACAATGGAATAAACATAGCCTCTTCAACTATTGGTGCTGGAAGAACTGGGCAGCCATATGCAGAAAACTCAAAGTAGACCCAAGCCTATCACCATGCACCAAGATCAACTCAAAATGGATCAAGGACCTCAATATCAGACCTGAATCCTTGAAAGTACTGAAGGACAGAGTAGGAAAGATGCTAGAACTTACAAGCACAGGAAGGAACTTCCTGAATATAGTCCCAGGGGCAGAACAAATAGGGGAGAGACTCGACAAATGGGACTACTACAAAATAAAAAGTTTCTGCACAGCTAAGGACATAGTCACCAAAATAGAAAGACAGCCAACGATATGGGAAAGGATCTTTACCAGCACAGCAACAAAGGCCTAATATCTGTCATCTACAGAGAACTCAAAAAACTAAGCCCCTCCAAACCCAGTAAACCAATTAGGAAATGGGCAAAGGAGCTAAAGAGAGACTTCAGAAGAGAAGATATAAAAATGGCAAAGAAACATATGAGGAAATGTTCAACATCCCTGCTAGTAAAGGAAATGCAAATAAAAACAACCCTGAGATACCACCTCACTCCAGTTAAAATGGCCTATACTCTGAACTCAGGCAACAACAAATGCTGGATGGGTGCGGGGAAAGAGGAACCCTTCTCCATTGTTGGTGGGAGTGCAAATTAGTACAACCACTTTGGAGAACAGTATGGAGGTTTCTCAAAAAGCTCAATATAGACTTACCCTATGACCCAGCCATACCACTCCTAGGCATCTATCCTGAACAGCAGGTCCCAAGATATCATAAAGACAGTTGCACTTCCATGTTTATCGCTGCACAATTCACAATAGCCAAAATATGGAAACAACCCAGAAGCCCCTCCACAGATGAATGGATCCAAAAAATATGGTACCTATACACAATAGAATACTACATAGCGATTAGGAATGGTGAAATATTGTTATTCGCAGGGAAATGGTCAGAACTTGAACAAATAATGTTGAGCAAGACAAGCCTAGAACACAGAAAACAAAGGGGCATGATCTCTCTGATATATGACTGTTAAGATGGGGTAATGGGGAGACAGTAGAGACCAGGTCTGTGAAACAAAAAACCTCTTGTCAAATGGTATTTCCCACAGGTTTGGGTCAGCGACCCTACATTATGTAACTAAAACCAAACAACTACTCAACACATAAAGGTCAAAAATTGACCTCTTAGTGGATCACAATAACTCAAAAGCTATGTTCATATACGACTATTGTCGACATACTGTCTATTGTAGACATTACATTTAAAGACCTAGGTGAATTTTCTTTGGCGTAGGCCACGTGGCTACTGTATATGTTCTTGGTACATTGTGTATTGTATATATGTCTACCTGACCTAGGGAAGGGAAAGAAAAACACAGCGTAAGATAACACAAGAAATGTACATACTGCCCTACTATGTAACTTTACCCTTTTTGCACAACACCTTGCCAAAAAAATTTTTGTTTAACAAATAAATTTTAAAAAAAGAAAGGGAGGGAGGAAGGGTGAACAAATGCAATCATGCTGTTCAGTAGACACTATGTGGAAAAGACCTAGGTAACTGTGGGCAGGGAGGGAAGGGGGAAGCTGGGGGAAAGTGATATTGTCCAAATAAAAGAAATGTACTCATTACTGAATTTATGAAATGGTAACTCCTCTGTACAGCACCTTAGGAATAACAATAACATTGTATTAAAATGAATATTCCAAGCCAGGTGCCAGTGACTCACACCTGTCATCCTAGTTACTCAGGAGGCTGAGATCTAAGGATTGCAGTTCGAAACCAACCCGGGAAAGAAAGCCCATGAGACTCTTATCTTTAATAAACTACTCAGAAAAAGCTTAAAGTGGCACTGTAGCTGAAGAGGTAGAGCTCGGGGCTGGGAATATGGCCTAGTGGCAAGAGTGCTTGCCTCATATACATGAAGCCCTGAGTTCGATTCCTCAGCACCACATATATACAAAAATCCAGAAGTGGCGCTGTGGCTCAAGTTGGCAAAGTGCTAGCCTTGAGCAAATAAAAAGAAGCCAGGGATGGTGCTCAGGCCCTGAGTCCAAGCCTCAGGACTGGCCAAAAAACAAAACAAAACAAAGAGGTAGAGCACTAGCCTTGAGCACAAAGAGGCTCAGGGACAGTGCCCAGGCCCTGAGTTCAAGCCCCAGGACTAGAAAAAAAAAGTCAGTTATAAATTTTCATTCCTGGTTATAACTATTTCATGCCAACACTATTATGAACATTTTAAATACTTTAATATTTTAATGGTTGAATTAATCTCTTAAAAATTTTTCAAACATAACTCCCTCAATAATCACTGAGTGAAGTTTTTCTTCTAATTTATTTATTATCTTTTTATGTATTTAATTTTGTGCCAGTACTGGGGCTTGAATTCAAGGCCTTGAGCTCTAGTTTGGCTTTTTTGCTCAAGGTAGGCACTCTACCACTAAGTCACACTCCATTTCTGGCTTTTTGCTAGTTAACTGGAGCTAAGAGTCCAATAGATTTGTCTTCCTAGGCTGGCTTTGAACCACAATCTTCAGTCTTTAGGTTCCTATGAAGCTAGCTAGATCACTGGTGTGGGCCACCAGCTCTCCCATTTTTCTTTTTGTCTGATATAGTACCTGGTGCTCTACCACCTGAGCCACACCAGGTTATATACTTTGCACCTCTATCTACTAGCATCAAAGTAGAAGGGTTTTTGTTTGGTGTTGGTTTTGTTTTGAGATGGGGTTTCACCATGTTGTCCAGGCTGACCTTAAACTGCTAGACTCATTGATACTCCTGCCTCAGCCTCCCAAAGGGCTGGAACTACAGACACGTTGACCACAGAGCCCAGAAAGTAGACATATTTTTAAATGAAAAACACTATGATATGATATTCTTGACAATGTATGCAATACCTATCTGGGGCTCCTGAAGTGCAAGTCGTTTGCTTCCTGTGCTGAGTCACATTCTCATTACGAAATGAGATACGGAGGTATCCAGGGAGCTCAGAGTTTTGAAGGTTTAAGGCAGCCATCCTCTGGGACAGTCCCAAGGGATCACAGCATCACCCTGTTATATCTGTGTCTCATCTCTGTGCCCACCCCCTTTTTGGGTACCTGACCTGGGGCTTGAACTCTGGCACTGTTCCTGAGCTTTGTTGCTCAAGGCTAGTGCTCTACCCCTTGAGCTCCACTTCTAGTTTTTGTGGTGCTTAATTGGAGATAAGCATCTCATGGACTTTCTTGCCCAGGCTGGCTTTGAATAATCATCCTCATATCTCTGACTCCAGAGTAGCTAGGATGACAGGTATGAGCAAGCCTGTGCTCAGCTCTGTGCCTTTTCTTACAAAGCCACAGGGGCTCAGACCCAGATCCTCCACCCTAACAACCGGATCCCTAATGACAGTTTCCAGAAGCACCGCTCTGAGCACCAAGCTCAGAGCCACTTTCCAGCTTCTTTTTTGTTGTTGTTGTTTGTTTTTGCCAGTCCTGGGGCTTGGACTCAGGGCCTGAGCACTGTCCCTGGCTTCATTTGCTCAAGGCTAGCACTCTGTCACTTGAGCCACAGAGACACTTCCAGCTTTTTCTATATATGTGGTGCTGAGGATTCAAACCCAGGGCTTCATGTATATGAGGCAAGCACTCTTGCCACTAGGCCATATTCCCAGCCCCACTCCAGCTTCTTAAGAGGTGTCTGATTTAGAAAATTAAACTCCTGCATGAACTCAGTGGGGAGAGACAACCGGCCATATTCAAACCATCCTTTGTGCTATTTTAAAGATGATCTTTTTAATGTTTACTTTAAAGAATTTACTTTGAAGATTTTAATTTAGCCAAGATGGAAACTTTGTATTTAGGGGAGCCTGAAGTTTATGAGCAAAATTGAAGTCAAGATTTCCCAATCAAGTGTGCCTGGCAATTCAAGATGCTTCACAGACACTGGTGAGCTAGCCCTTCTTCCGCCTCTCCCTCCCTCCCTCTCTCTTCTTCCCTCCCTCTCCCTCTCTCTTCCTTCCCCTCCCTCCTTCTCTCCTCCTCCCTCCCTCTCTCCATCTCTCCCCCCTCCTTCCCTTGCCTTCCTTCCCTCTTTGTTTTTGCATAGGGCTGACATGCTGCTATCGTGCCCTATCTCCACCTTGGCTTCTTGCTGGCTGATCATCTGGAGATAGAAGCGTCCTCATCTGTCTCCCAGGTCGGCCTGGGGTCTGCACCTCCTGAGCAGCTGGGCCCCCAGTGCTGGTGGCCCACGGCAAGAGAAGCCACGCGGATGCGGCCCTGCCTGGGCGCCATGCCCAGACGTGACGGTTAACATGAAGGCTGTGTTCACGCCTCGGGTGTGCACGCTCCATGTCTGTCCTCCCTCACTTTGCCGGGCACCACGGAGGAGGCCTGGCCCTGCCTGGAGGTCCCCACTAGGCTGGCAGCGCAGGAGAGTCACTGGTCCCCGTCCTCCCCGGTAGTGCGAGGTCCACCGCCGTGGTCTCCGCCTGGGTCTCAGCTGGAAAACGATGGCGCTCTCCCTTTTCCTCTGTAGCTTTCTGTGTGCGCATTCCAGGCACGCATGCGCGTGCCCCCAAGTGCGCCTTCAAGCCCACGTGCGCATGTGCATGCATGAGCGCTGAGGATCGAGCCTGGCCCTGGCGCCTGCTGGGCGGGTGATCTGAGTCTGAGCTCCATCTTGCAGTCCACTGTGGAGAAATCTCCATAGAACGTGGGTGCGCACGCCTCTCTCTCTCCTCCACTCCTCCCTGGCTATCAGGGGCCCGCTGACTCCTCCTGGCAGCAGATCAGAGGCCCTCGCCCACCCTGTCTGGGTGACCATCAAGGCTGGCTCTCACTGCCGCCATCTCGGGGAAGGCACTCCCTGTCTCGGCTAGCCTCGGCTCTTGCAGAAGCCACCACTATGCCCTGAGACGAGAGGCAGCCGGGCTACAGGCTGAGAGCGAGCCGCTGGAGCTCCCGAGGTGGGCTGCCCACACAGGTACTGGATTCATGGGTGTTTGGCCCAAAGAATGTAACCTGGGTCCCCCAAATCTCTGGGTCAGTGAGGAGTCGTGGCCCACTGAGGTGCCCAGATCCTCTTACTGTCAGAGCAGCAGGCCTCTGTGGGCTGGACTGCACAGACCAGCTGTCCCCAGGAAGAGGAGAAAGGGTCTCAGGGTCACCGCAAAGACCCCCCCCACGCCAAATATGGACAGAACATTACTAGGAAAAGCACCTGGCTAGTGTACCTCTTTCTCCAGTAGCCAAAAGAATGGAAAATCTACAGACATGGCAGGTGGGGTGGGCCCTGAGCCCATGCCTGGGACTACCTTCCTTCTACTCCTGGCTATCCACACCCTCTCTGAGGCCATGTGGCTCCCATACATATCTCCATGGCATTACATGTGACATTGCCAGTGCTTGCCCATGGCCTGTGATGTGAAGTCTGAATCATATGTCTTATCATGGACTCCCTTCCTACCATTTCCTTCAAATAGAACATTGTCTCTCAGTCCTCCCTTCCAGGGCAACTGTCCACAGTGGAAACTGGGCTCCAAAACAGCCTTGAACTGCTGAACTTCTGACCCAGTGAGTCCCTGCAGCTAGGCTCCCTCCACAGGCAGTGGTCATCAGCGTTTGCTGGCTAAGGGCCTCACACAGTCCCCAAGGCTGTGCAAGGCAGTCATGGGTGTGCAGCAGAACAGGATGTGCAGCAGTAATGATGACCTTAAGAGTGTTCTATGGGTATCCGTGCCAGAAAAGACCAGGAGTGGGCACCAAGGACTCAGGCTCAAGTAAGGGCAGAACCAGGGTGCACATGGCCTGCCCAGGCATGAAACACAGCTGCAGAGGGAGCTCTCTCAGGGTACCCACACAAGCCACCACCACTGTCAGTGTGGAGTAACAGCACTCAGTTCATAGGGTAGATCTCTACCAGAACGGGAAGCAACTTCATCTATTCTATGTGTTGTGTATATGTGTGTGGAGGGGGGTATACTGAGACTTGACCCAGAACCTTGTGATCTCCACTTTTTTTCACTCAAAACTGATATAACATGATTCACACTTTCACTTCCATCTTTTTGCTAGTTAATTGGAAGGAAGAGTCTCACAAACTTTCCTACTGGGGCTCCTTCGAACTTCAACCTCAAATGTCAGCCTCCTGAGTAGCCAAGATAGCAAGCATGAGGCTCCAGCACCTGACAACCTCCTCTGACTTGATAATAAGATTTTCTACATCCCTGGTTCATTTTGGGTAAATAATAATAATAAAGAGCCTGTCATAGGTGGCTCCTTCCTATAAGCATGTCTACTCAGGAGGCTGAGATCTGAGGATCAAGGTTTGAAACCAGCCCTGGAAGAAAAGTTTCTGAGACTCTTTTCTCCAATTAACTGGGAAAGAGCCAGATATGGCAATGTGACTCAAGTGGTAGAGTGCCAGCCTTAAGCAAAAAAACTAAAAGAAAGCACCCAGGCCCTGAGTTCAAGTCTTAGTCCTGGCGCACATGCGTGCGTACACGCATGCATACACACACAAAACTAAAAATAAATAAAATTTTAAACAGATGATGTTTAAGAAAGCAAAAATCGCTGTGAAATGTTATGCAGTTGAAGGTACACTCTCTCTGCTTTCCTTCACTTTGTTTCAATCTATGAAAACCATATATCTTTTGTGTCTGGTAATTTTTTGTGATGATAAAATGCTGACTCTACAGCTCCATCTGTTTCTCTTCCCTATGTTCTCACATCCCTGGGCCAAAGAAAGAACATTTAAGCCTTCTACTGTGCTGCTTTCTGTCATCCAGTGTACTTTATAGGGACATCTTGAGGTCAGATGTTGATGTATTTTACAGTCCAGACAGCCAGAGAGCTGCGATGTGTCAAGAGGGACACCCCAGGGTTCCTGTAGAGCAGCACGGCGCACTTGCCTTAGTTTACTGTGATGGAGTTTCTTTTACCTACTTCTCTCTGTTCTTTTTTTCTCTTCTTTCAAGCTTGTCTTGTTGAGTCTTCTTCCCCTGCATTCACCTCCTCTCTTCACATCACTCTCCCATCCCTCCTTTTTTTTCTCTGCTTCCACCCTGTGCCATTTCCATCATAGAAATAACACTTAGTACCTACTGTTAGCTTCCCATTATTGGGACAAAATACCTGACACCATGGACTTAAAAGAAGGAAATATTTACTTTGGCTCCTGGTTGCGATCCATGCCGGTATGAACCTGTGTCTTTGGACTTCTGAAGAGGCAGTAGTTCCTGGCAGGAAGTGCATGGTGGAAGAAGCTACTCAGCTTACAGTGGCGAAATATGAAGAGGGAAAGAGGGGCTGAGGTCCCAGGAAATCCTCACAGGGCCTATACCCCCAATGACTTAACTTCCATCCACGAGGCTCCACCTCTTCTTTAGGAAGTTTACGACCTTCCAATAGTGCCACAGGCTGAGGACCAGTCCTTTAAGACATGGGCCTTTGTCAGACTTAAAGCATAGCAGAATTTAGGATTGGTTATCTTCTTTGGTCTTACATTTTGCTTTTGCATTTACATTTCCTCTACAGTTTTGCATTTTGTTTCTCATTTATTTATTTATTTATTTATTTATTTAATGTATTTATTTTGGCCAGTCCTAGGACTTGAACTCTGGGCTCAAGGTTAGCACTCCACCACTTGAGCCACAGCTTCACTTACAGCTTTTTGGTAGTTAATTGGATATGAGTCTCTTGGACTTTCCTGCTCAGGCTGGCTTCTATCTTAGCCTCCTTAGTAGCTGGGATTACCAGTAGCACCCAGTTTACCTTTTACTTTTTAATTGACACATAATAACTGTAAGAATTTGTGGGGTACAATATGATGTTTTGGCATTTGTGTACAATGCAAAATGATTGAATCAGGGTGATTAGTATATCCATCACCACAAATATGTACCATTTTTTGTGGTGAGGCCTTTTAGAATCTTCTTGTCTAATTCTTCTAAGATAAACAGTACTATAGCTGCCCTAGTGTGCTATAGAAGATCAGAGTTTATTCCTCCTGTCATATCATACCCATCTCTCTGTATGAATTTTCAAATGAGCTCCCTGAGCTGGGCACTCAAGCCTATAGTCCTACCTACCCAGGAGGCTGAGATCTGTGGATTGTTGTTCCAGGCCAGCCCAGGCAGGGAAGTCTGTGAGACTCTTATCTCTAATAAATTACTCAGAAAAATCCAGAAGTGGCACTGTGGCTCAAGTGGTAGAGCACTAGCCTTGAGTAAAATAAGTTCAGGACAGCACTCAAGCTCTGAGTTCAAGAGCTCCCTAACACTCGTACCTGCAGTGCTGTCATTTTTAGTGTGGTGTCTTCAGACCTGTCACTGCCCTAGCAACCACAGGTAAGCCGATTCCACCAGTGTGAGACTCTGTCCTGAAGCCAGGGGTTATGACTCTTCCCCTCACAGAGCAAGGTTTGCCCCCTGCTGTATGCCAAAGATGAGAAATCTCAGTTGAGACACAGTATAGTTCCCACCCAGGTCATGTGGTTACCTGTCAGAGACTGCCCAGAGCTGATGGGATCATTCATCTGTCTTACATCCCTTTCACCCAGGTTGTAAAATAGACCAGAGAAGAGAAAGAAAAAGAGAGGGGAGGGGAGAGAGAGGGGGGGAAGGAGACAAAGGAGAGGGGAGAAAAGGGAGAGAAGGATAAAGGAGGGGAGTAAAGCGAGAAGAGCAAGATCCGATCCCCACCCCATTCCGAAAGTTTGTTATATCTATCACCTGCCTGTTTGAACTATAAATTCTCATACAGTGGCTGCAACTGGTGGGTTTGTAAAGTCCCCAGACATTCAGCTATCACATTTAGAGAACAGTCATAAGGTGGGTTCAAGCACTAGGCCTACCATCCATTCTGAGAGTGGCAAGTCCCTGGAGCCCACCCTCCAGAGCAGGCAGCCCTGTCTGGGATACTTCCTGTCTAGTCTCCTCCTCTTCTGTTTTGGAATACATCAGTACAAGCCTTTCAATGCCTCAGTTTTTATTTTTCTGCCTTATAGTTAATTGACAGTCTCTCTGTAGAACTTGAAGTGATTTTCCTTCAAAATCTTAGACTTGCATTCACAGCCACTCTAGTGCCAGAAATACTCTTTATGTTTACAAATGACTTTTTATCCTCTCTGTAAGATTTTTGCACCTTTTCTTCATTCCTGGCATTCTGAAATTCTGCCCAAAAAAATGTGAATGTGCTAATTGAAGATGTTTAGGCACAGCCAGTACCTGAAACTGCTTACATAGTTCAGTATTTGGCCAGTGGATGACAAAGTTCTTCATGGAGATGGTGATGATAAATGGTAGTGGTGGTGATGATGATGATGATGGTTATACTGATGATGCAAAGAAAAAAGAAATCATTCATTTGACTTTGTGGGGGGCCAGTCCTGGGGCTTGAACTCAGTGGCTGGGCTCTGTCCCCGAGCTGCTTTTGCTCAAGGCAAGTACTCTACCACTTGAGCCATAGTGCCACTTCTGGCTTTTTTCTCTTTATGTAGTACTCAGGAGTCAAACCCAGGGCTTCATGCATGCTAGGCCAGCGCTCTACCACTAAGCCACATTCCCATTCCCTCATTTGACTCTTAGAGCTTCCACCTTTAAGTGGCCCACACCCTTTCTGCCTCCTTCCTTGTTCATGGTCAGATCAAGACCTTAGCTAATAATCCAGCTTGGAATGGTATGGGGGAAGTGCACCCTTCCTGATGTTTGTAAGAGGGAAGCTTCTAAGTGTCCACCCTCTGTGGCCAGGCCCCAGGCAGGTGATTCCATCTGGCAGCACATCTGACCATTGCCGCTCATTTCCTTGCCCTCCAGCAGTGCTTCCAGTCCTTCCTCAAGACCTTCCAAATGAGAGCCAAGCACAGGACTCTGGCCTGTAGGTGCTGAGCTTGCCCATGAGGGTCCCAGGCCTCTCTTGGACTGTCCATCCTCAGTTGGCAGGTTGCAGTTGTGAAGAAGGATCTCATTGCTTCTCTATGGAGGAAGCACAATGCGCAACACAGTAGTCCCTTCCTGTGGAATCTGCCTTCACCATTAGATGCTTGAAGCTACAGACAGCGCAAAGCCTTATATGTGCTGTGCTTTTTCCTATGCATATGCATCTATGACAAAGTTTAATTTGTCACTCAGGCACAATAAGAGATTAACAATAACTAAGAATGACAAATAGTAATAAAATAATAAAATGGAACAATTATGACAATATAATGTCATAAAGTTATATGAATGAATTCTCTATGTCTGTCTCCCCTTTCTTCCTCTCTCCATTTCTCATGGAACATAGGATATCCTATTAAATATTTTCGGCCTATATTAGATCCCATGAGATTGAAATACCCAAAGTAAAAGAGTAGACAAAGAAGAAAAACCAACATTCTCTCTGAGAAAGATTCCACAATGCCTTCAGCTTTCTTTTTAGTCATTTGTGGAACTTGAACACTGAGCACTGTCCTGAGCTTTTATTTCCTCAAGGATAGCACTCTACCACTTAAGCCACCAGCTCCACTTCTGGTTTTCTTGTGGTTAATTGAATTGGAGTCTCACGGACTTTCCTGCCCCGGCTGGCTTTGAACTGCTAGCCTCAGATCTCAGCCTCCTGAGTAGCTAGGATGACAGATGTGAGCATGGGTATCCAGCCCCCTTTGGCTTCTCTTACGAATCCTGGAGAAGGTAAGAGCTGTGAGCCCCATGCAAATTTCACAATAGGGAGCCTTTTGCTTGCAGTTTTCAGCCTTGAGATGTCTCTCTGGGTATCAAGGCTCACTTAACTACTCCAAGTATTGCATATTGAAGTATATTTTAATCTGTCTTATCACTACCTCCCTTCTGCCAATTAATTCAGACTCCACGTAATAGTTCTTTGCAAAGCCTCACCTCTCCAGGTCTCTGACCCATCTCTTGGCTTTTAGAAACATGGCTCTGATGGTGATTCAGAAGCTGATTTGGGCTGGGAATGTGGCTTAGTGGTATAGTGCTAGCCTTGCATGCATGAAGCCCTGGGTTCCTTTCCTCAGAACCACATAAACAGAAAGAGCCAGAAGTGGTAGAGTGCTAGCCTTGAGCAGAAGAAGCTCAGGGACATGTCCAGGTCCTGAGTTCAGGACTAGAGAGGGGAAAAAAAGGAAAGAAGAAGAAGTTGGTTGAATAGAAGACAGTCTAGATGCAGCAGTCCAAAAGGAGGTCTGTGGTTAAGCTGGAAAGAAATGAAGGTTTGAACTATGCATGAGGCTGGAGGACCAAGGTTTCTTAGTCCTTTTCAGGGTATATGAAAATTGCAAGTATTAAAAAATGTCAAACTAGAAGGTAATAAGTAAAATATTAAAAATAAAAATGTTAAAAGAAGTGTTCTGAGCACTTCTCCCAGTCCTAGTCCTTAGAAGTTGGGGATTAAGGAGCAAAATTTATTTTTCAAAAGCTAATGGGAAGCTGGGTGCCAGTGGCTCACACCTGTAATCCTAGCTATTTAGGAGGCTGCGATCTAAGGATCACGGTTCAAAGTCAGCCCTGGCAGGAAAATCCATGAGACTCTTATCTCCAATTAACCACTAGAAAAATGGAAGTAGTGCTGTGACTCAAAGTGATAGAACACTAGCCTTGAGCTGAAGAGTTCAGGGACAGGGCCCAAGCCCAGAGTTCAAGCCCCACAACAGACTAAAAAAAAAAAATTTTTTTTTTTAAAGCTAATGGGGTGCACACTCTGTGCTCAGCAGAACTAAGCTACAATTCTTGGGCTGGGGATATGGCCTAGTGGCAAGAGTGCCTGCCTCATATACATGAGGCCCTGGGTTCGATTCCCCAGCACCACATATACAGAAAATGGCCAGAAGTGGCGCTGTGGCTCAAGTGGCAGAGTGCTAGCCTTGAGCAAAAAGAAGCCAGGGACAGTGCTCAGGCCCTGAGTCCAAGCCCCAGGAATGGCAAAAAATAAAATAAAATAAAAAAAAGAAAGAACTAAGCTACAATTCTTGACTAGTATATCTAGTTCCAAGTTTTCTGGCACTTCAAGTCAAAGGAAACCTCAGGTTATAGAGATTTAAATACTTAACAACAGAGAACAAATGACTCCAATTGTAGAGACTAAATAGTTCTTGGAAGGGAACTGGTAGAGGAATTTACTGCCAGGATCCTTGTAGTGGACAATAAATTCCACCATGATTTTATGTGAAATATTATCTAAGTTCTTAGTGCAAATCCCCACATGTGCAGAAAGTGTGCCAGTCAGCTCTGCCCTGTGGTGTCTTTCCTCGGTCTCTGCTTGGTGGATTCCCTGCTTGGTGGAGTCCTGGCTCCCTGGAGTACCGTATCTAAGTCTGTCTCAGAACCTGAGGGGCAGCCAGGAAGTTTCCAGTCTCATGAACTCAGCATCACAGAGTCCAGCTCTATCCACACAGGAAAACTTGATGTCTGCTCCAAGGATTTCCAATTTACTCAAGATGTGGAGAAGTCTGGCTCCTTCTCAATGAAATGGAGAACAATTCAACCACTTGAAGTATATGAAAGCTAGGATTCTGGGGAGAGCTCTGGTTCTGTTGTAGATTAGAGAGGGAAAATAGAAAGAGATAACCAGTTCATCTGCTTTTTAAAAATGAGAGGAGACCAGGAGCTGGTGGCTCACGTCTGTAATCATAGCTACTCAGGAGATTGAGATCTGAGGACCATGATTAGAACCCAGCCTGGGCAGGAAAGGGTGTGGGACTCTTACCTCCAATGAACCACCAAAAAGCCAGAAGTGGAGCTGTGGCTCAAATAAGAGAACCAGCCTTAAGAAAAAAAAGTTAAGGGACAGTGCCCAGGCTCTGAGTTCAAACACATCCCAGTACACACACACACACACACACACACACACACCTCTGATTGTATGGCTCAAGCAGTAGAGTGCCAGCTATGAGCAAGCAAACTAACCCTGAGCTCAAACCTTGGTATTAGGAGGAAAAAATAAGGAAGAGATCACCAAGTAGACTCTGAAATAAGCCTTGGTCTGAGAGAGAAAAAAAAAATAGGTGAATTGGAGTAAAAATTAAGAAATAAAGTCCACAGAGTAGAAATGGTGACTAATCAGAGAGTGAAGTGCACATAGAAAAGTGTGACCCATTCGTCCAGTTCAGGGCCCGGGGTGGCCTGTGTGACCCATGGACTAAGTGTCTAGCACTTGCCAGTGAGCAGACAGTGACCTGAGATGACGGAACCCAGCTGAACCCGGCGTCCCAGGGTTGGAAGTCAACCCTGGGGTGCAATGGAGACTGGAAAGTGAGGTGGCACCCTCATGCTGGGCGGCTCAGGGCCCCTTGTGAAGAGGGAGAGATGTGAGCAGGGTACGAGGGAAGTGGCTCATGGCACCCACAGAAGAGCCACCAGACAAGCAGCCAGACTCATATAAGGTTTGTGTTCCCAACATTCAGGGCCACCCAAGTCACAGGAGGGAGCAGAGCTATCCCAGGCGGCACAGAGAAGGACTGGAAGGTGGAAATGGGCCCTTTCTAGTTCTCTATGAGAGGAGGAAGATGGCGCTGTGCCTCAGTGGATCAAGTATTCAGCCTTCCTATGGTGATCTGGGAGACAGCCACAGCCTGCAAGAGATGACGGCTGAGGTACCAGCCCCACCCTCCCCCGCCCAGGACCCTTCCTACAGCCTGTAGCTTGTAGACACTCAACCTATTGTTCAAATACTAATTCCATCATATAGGAAAAAAGAGTGTGTGTGTGTGTGTGTGTGTGTGTGTGTGTGTGTGTGTGTTCTGGTACTGAGGCTTGAACTCAATGTCTAGGCACTATCCCTAAGTTTTTTTGCACAAAGCTGGTGCTCTACCACTTGAATCACAGCTCTACTTCCAGCTTTTTGATGGTTAATTGGAGATAAACCTCACAGGTGTTCCTGCCTGGCTGGCTTCAAACTGCAATCCTTTGATCTCAGCCTCCGGAAGAGCTAGGATTACAAGTGTGGACCACCAGCACCTGCCAAAAGCAAATACATTGAGAAACAAAAAGTGATATTAATTCACTAGTTATTGAAATGAATCATTTGTAATATTCTAGTAACTACATTTCAAATGATTGTACTGAGAAAAAAGAAGCTTTGAAATGTTAAAAAAAAAAACTTCATGTTTTGAAATGGAGAAATCCTATTCTATAATTTAAAAACAAAATTTTGTTTTTCTGCTTTGAAGCTTTTTATTTTCCAGTCCTAGGGCGTGGACTCAGGGCCTGAACACTGTCCCTGGCTTCTTTTTGCTCAAGGCTAGCACTCTGCCACTTGAGCCACCACGCCACTTCTGGCCATTTTCTATGTATGCGGTGCTGAGGAATTGGACCCAGGGCTTTGTGTATAGGAGGCAAGCACTCTACTACCAGGCCACATTCCCAGCCCTACTTAGGAGATTTTTATGAGACACACTAAAAATATCCAAAGAAAAATAACTTGAACAGAAAATCCCTTCCACCAGCCACCACCCTGCTGCTGCTGGGTTTTTCATTTTTTCCTTGTAATAAGGACCAGCCTTGTGGATTTTCTAAAAGTCATAAATTATCTTGAAATTTTTATTAATGCACTAACCACATGTTTAATACAAGCAAAATATGATGAAAAAATTATGTGCTGCTCTTGGAAAAAGCCTGTATTTTCTCCCTGCATCTAATATAAACTAGGGCTCTTTTCTAACTAGAGGATCCACAGAGGTCATATCAAATAGTCCAAAACTACAATAGCAAAGACATAAATAAATATCCTTATCACTTGTCTTAACAATTGTTCACATGTAGTAGTTCTGTAGAAACTAAATCCGACTCAAACAAAGTCAGTTAATCTATAAGCCTTTTCGAGGGATCTGTAAAACACCAAGCAGCTCTTCTGTCTGGCCTGCAAATCTGTGGGGTGTTAGCCCGTCCTGCTGCCACCCGGAAGCCTCCTTACAGGGGTGCAGACCCCTGCCAGCCCTACTGCTAAGTGTTATGCCAAGTCGCGAAACCACCACCAAGAAGACCACCGAGACTCAGACATTCCGAAATGCAATAGCAAGGCAAAGACTTTATTCAAACGGGGCCGCGGCCCGGTCCTTGTCCTACCCACCGACACAGTGGAGGTTAGGAGGCAGCCTCGAGCTGCGATTACACAGAGCTTATAAAGGCCAAAAACAAAGTTACAGCAATCAGGTGTTTAAGCAAGCAAGATTAGGGGTACAAATCTGATTGGCTCAGGGTTCAAGGCATTCTAGGGGCGATTAGAGTTAAGCATTCCCAGGTGGTTAGAGTTCTCAACTGGCTGGACCCTAATAAGCTTGTCCTGGGTTTGCTCACAGTTTAAACAGACAACAAAACGGGGGTTGTCTGAAAATGGGGTTTACTTTAACTCTTCATTTCCCCCTTCACTAAGGCTGTTGGGTTGCCTTCTGGAATGATCGTGGTTGTAATGTGGAGGTCAGATCTGGCCAGCACCATCATTGGCTGTTGAGGGGTATCAGATTGACTCCATTTCAGATTAAAAGACCAGAAGCCAACTCCATCTTCACCAAGATCTCCCCGCCCTATCCAGGGAAGTTCCCCTTCGCTGTGATAACATTGTGTAAACTGTTTGACCACCCGAGTAATGGAAGTTCAAGGTTAAACCTGTGCCCCCCCATGAGTAGGTGTATCTGCCTGCATCACGTGAGCCCCGCCAAATCCATGTGCCAAGTCTAACATGATAGGCTAGTTCAAACAGTTGCTATGAG